>NW_027225697.1:0-137000 GCF_038994185.2 Dermacentor albipictus
TTCATGTTTAGTTAATTTGTAATGTGGGGGTATATAAAGCGAGCAAATAGTGATGAGTTTGTTTAGCAGACCAGCTCGCACCGCCACTGCCTCAAGGGGCGTACGTAGCTGTAAAAATTGACATGCTATGCTTTTATGAGTGAGAATCGCCACACCACCCGATGATGCGACGGCATCATCGCGATCTTTGCGAAACGTAACATACGTACGGAGAAAGTTTGTGTGTTTGGATTTTAAGTGTGTTTCCTGTAAACACAGCACTTTTGGATTGTGTTTATGGATAAGTTCTTGAACATCATCAAGATTACTAAGTAGACCTCTGACATTCCATTTAATGATTTGTGTATCCATATTTTAAATTTAATTGGTGCTGTGTTTACGGAAACAGAAGGGATGTCTTAGATTACAGAGCCCTTTCGAGGCCCTGCAACCGGGGTTTTGCTCTTTTTGAAGCGTTCGAGGGAACCTCGCCGCTCCTTAGGCGCCTGGGGCGCCTTGGGGATAGTTGTAGTGTCCATTGCCTCTTGTGAGGCGCCGGACACATGCTCTTGTGAGCGAGAAGTTACCAGGGAAGGTCCCGCCTTGGAGGGCAAGACCCTGCGCCCACCAGCCCGGAGGTCGATGGGGTTCCCTGGGGAATTTGGCTGCGCCGGCCATTGCCAGCGCTGGAAGGGACCTGGGAGGTTGAGGCAGCCTCGGCTGCGCCCACCTTCGGGGTCGATGGCCCCTTTTCCTCGGTTGGCGGAGCAGCGCTAGCTGCAACCACCGTGGGGGCAGATGGCGTAACTGCCGACTCACTGCGTGTGGGTCGGACAGTCGCCGGAGGCCGTTGTGACGCTGCCCCCTGACGCGCCACTTCGGCAAAGCTTTTCTTTGGCAGGTATGCTACCCGCCTGCGTGCCTCTTTGAACGTTATATTTTCCTTAACTTTGATTGTGACTATTTCTTTTTCTTTTTCCATGACGGACAGGACCGCGAGTACGCGGCGTGTTCCCCATCGCAGTTCACGCAGTGTGGAGCATTCTCGCAATTTTCAGATGGGTGTTCTTGGGCACTACATTTTGCGCAAGTCTGGCGGCCTCGGCAGTTCTGTGAACTGTGGCCAAATCTTTGACACTTAAAGCATCGGAGAGGATTGGGAATGTACGGTCTGACACGGATCTTTATGTAGCCAGCCTCAATCGTCTCAGGTAGCATACTTGATGCAAAAGTTAGAATTAGGTGCTTTGTCTCAAGCTCCTTACCATCGCGTCTGATCTTTATTCTCTTGACATTAGTCACATTTGGTCCCTCCAGCCCTCCAGTAGTTCGGCTTCAGTCAGTTCCATCAGATCGGCATCGGAAACGACTCCGCGGGTGGTGTTCATTGTGCGGTGTGGTGTGACTGTCACTGGAAGAGTCCCGAAAGATACTAGATTAGAGAGTTTCTCGTACTGTGTCTCATCACGCAGTTCTAACAGGAGGTCGCCACTTGCCAACTTAGAGACTTTGTAACCTGGGCCAAAAGCTTCACTAAGGGTCTTCGCAACAAGAAAAGGTGAGATCATTCTCGCTGCTTTTCCTTTTTTCTCGGAATGTACAACGTGAAATCTTGGGAAATTGTCATGATTTCGGCCAAAAAATTTGAAAACTTCTTCGGTGCGCCCTCGTTTATGAGGGCGATCAGGAAGCGTTGGAAAAGAACTTGCCATAGATATATGTGAAAATTCGGCAGCGCCGCCAGCCACCCACCATGGAGCCCAACAAGGGGACGCTGCAGGACCGTGAAAAGACGGCCTACATGCGCCAGCTGTACGACACTACTATAACCAAATCTGTTATAACCAAGGTTGGCTATCCCACACAAGGTTAACCCTTGCCGCCGAGGAGAATGAAGTAAATGGAAGAGAGGAGAAGACAGGAAAGGTCAAAAAGTAAGAGATAAAGACGAAGATTCGAGAGGATGAGACAGGAAAAAGCGACTGCCGATTTCCCCCGGGTGGGTCAGTCCGGGGGTGCCGTCTACGTGAAGCAGAGGCCAAAGAGGTGTGTTGCCTCCGCCGGGGGGCCTTAACGGTCCGAGCACCCGGCATCGGCTCAACCCCCAGGATCCCCATTTCCTCGGACACGGCTAAGCCGCGCACGGCTACACGCGGGAGGGTCCAACCCTCGTGTGCTTGGGTACGTGGTGTCGCAACACACCAAACGCCTGCTTACGCAGACGCCCCTGCGGGGCAGTAATAGACGAAGAACGCTATCGGGGAGCGCTCGTGCGGGCCAGAGGCGAGGCTTGGGCTGCCGGGGAGACGCCTACAAAGCGAGCGCTGGGGATCGAAAAGGCCCATGCTCGCCGCAAGCACATCGATGTGATAGAAGAAAACGGTGTCATAAGCCAAGCGTTTTTTCTCATTCTATGAAGGGCTATTTGCCCATAAACCAGTAGATGTGAAAGGTTCTGAAACAACATTCTTGGAACGCATGCCGCGGCTGCCAGAAGAAAGAAAAGCAGCTCTCGAAGGACCGATATCAATAGCAGAAATAGAAAAGGCGATAGATGATCTTAACCCTGGCAAGTCGACCGGGCCGGATGGTCTGAGCGCGGCATTTTACAAAGCATTCTAACATGACCTTTCCTCTGAGTTGAAAGATGTCTTTGATGAGGCAGTTGAGTTGGGAACGATGCCCCTTTCATTCTCCCAAGCACACACTGTGCTCATTCCAAAAACAGAACAAAAGGATAAGCTAAGACTTGTGACCTCATACAGACCAATTTCATTAACTAACTGTGATTATAAAATATTTATGAAAATATTGGCTGGCAGACTTCAGACAGTTATAACGCAGATTGTAGGATCCCATCAAACCTGTGGTATTAAGGGTCGCTCTATTTTTACTAATATTCATTCTATGAGGTGTGTGCTTGAGTGTTGTGATGCCTGTCGGTCGGCTGTCGCAATCCTTCAGCTTGACCTAGAAAAGGCATTTTTTGAGTGTGTACCTCATGTCATTTTGTTTGCCATACTTGAACATGTTAATTTAGGCTCAATCATCACGGACGGTATATCCATAGCGTATCGAAACTGCAAAACGCGCCTCATAGTCAACAACAGATTGGGGGGCCCCATTGAGGTCCAGCGGAGTGTGCGTCAAGGGTGCCTAGCAAGTCCGCTCTTATTTTGTATTTATATTGAAACGTTATGCATAGCAATTATTGAAAATGACCGCGTTCATGGTTTCCGATTACAGGCGTCGGAGGTAAAGCTCTTGGCGTATGCTGATTATATAGCTGTGTGCTGTACGGAAAAGGAGAGTCTCCTGGAGACTGTTGCGGTAGTAAGAAGGTTTGGGGAAGTGACGGGGAGCCTTGTGAATTGGAGAAAGTGCCTGGGGTTCTGGCGTGGCGAGTGGCCGTCAGCCCCCAACAGATTTGCTAACGTGAAATGGGTTGAAACACCAGTAAAGTACCTCGGCGTTCAACTTGAAGATTATAAGAAAACTGATGATTTATGGTTAGAAAACGTGAAAGAAACACGAGAAAAGGCGGAGAGGTGGAAAGGTGAACATCTCTCAATTTTCGCCAGAGCGACAGTGTGCAATTTATGTTTTGTTTGTAAATCATGGTATAATATGCAAGTGTTGCATTGTTCGCGAGTGTGTGTGCAGAAGTTGCATCGAGTTTTTGCTGTCTTTATTTGGGCGTCCAGCTAGGAGCGCTGCAGCCGCACGAATCTTTTTCGGCGAGTGAAATATGGGGGCCTGGGTCTGGCACACCTTTTCGTCCGACAGCTTGTAAATAGATATTTTTTTCTTTCGTGACGTAAACGACCCGTTCTTAAGAGCGGTGTGTCAAGTGAGACTTTGTAATGCGTTACCAGAGTTTGTTATCAGCAGTCAAATAATGCCTGGTACTGTATTCGGTTTCTTTAAAGAGATGGTAGCGAGTGTCCGTTTTTTGTCTGTACAGTTTTCGAATGACTATCTGTTCAGTGTGAATAGAAAGAAACTGTACAGTGACCTGTGTGATGTTATTTTTCCAGTGCCGATGTACAGAACTATATACAGTAGAGGTCAAAGTAACAATGTTTTAAAACGCGTAAAAAGAATGGACGTGCAGCCAGGAGTTAAATCTTTTTTTCTTCAAGCTTCATACGGGCACTCTGACAGTGAGAACGTTTTTGGAGGAACGCGGTTTTTACATGCCGTGGGGTTCCAACTGTCTGATTTGCAAAAAGCCAGAAACAGTAGACCAAGTGTTCTTGCATTGTTGGGAGGGGGTGTTCTTTTGGGATGTCCTCCAAGGAACCATAAAGAAAGATTCTCCGTTGGATCCGCACGGGATCAGCTTTCTGCCGTTAGATAATGAGGACGGGGTCCCTTTTGACCTCATCATGCTCACAGGCCTTTACTGTATATGGCGAGCCTGAATAGAGGGCTTCTATTGTGACCCATACGCACGGCCTGCGCGCCTGCATTTCCGTGAACACATGTCACGCTTTATTGAAGTTAAAAAAGGAGAATGTGTTGTACCTGAGTGGCTACCGAGGATAGAAACGCTGGAATCCCTCAAAGAATTTTAATAGACAAAGTCAGCCAAGTTGTGCTGGCCGCTTTATTACAGGATGTTTATTTTTTCACATATATTTTATTTATTTTGTTGGTTTTGATTGTGTTGCTCAAAAGATGTACGAGTATGTGAAAACGTTGAGAACTGGCAATAAAGAAAAAAAAAGTGTCAGGATGGCCGAGTGGTCTAAGGCGCCAGACTCAAAGGAAACCTTACCCAGCGATGCGGGTTGTACGAGGCTTCTGGTCCACGTATGTGGGCGTGGGTCCGAATCCCACTTCTGACACAATATTTTGCGTTTTTTTTATACCGCGCGTTACGCGCCGTTCACTGCGCGCTCTTCTCACGAGACCGTGTACAATGTCAGGATGGCCGATTCCACTTCCGGCCACTGTAGTGTACGGACGTGGCTGTCATGAGCTCCGTCGGAGCGGCATCAGCGGCCCAGCAGGGCCGCGGTTCTAGGTTTTTTGTCAACGAGGATCCTGATTATCAGGTGCTGCTGCCTCAACTACCAACAGGGCGACTTGTTACGAATACTTTATTTTTGCATGCTGATATGCGTGCAAGGCCATACCGGCGGAAAACTTCCGTGACATGCTGTCGAGCATGAAGTTGCTGTCTGACGTTGTCGCCCTAGGGCGTATCGAATGAGTCATGTGTGGGCCGTGACTTTCAAAAGTAGTGACCGAGTGAAAGAACTGCTGCGGGCAAAGGACTTGAAGGTGAAGGATAGACCATGCATCGTCGTCGACCCTGGAAATCAAGCAATGAACCTCAAGCTACACTGGATGTTACACAACGTGCCGGACGACGACATTCGTAAAGCCCTGGCGCCTTACGGCCGAGTCACGGATGTGGCAAGAGAGCGGTGGCGGGTGCATGGCCTTCAGGATAAAGGTTCTTCAACGCGCCTGGTTACCCTGATGCCGAGGAAGGGCTTGGGGGCGTACGACGTGCCTCATCTGTTACGGAGAGCTGGTGAGGAAGCTCTCGTGGTGATTCCTGGAACCGCTCTGCCTTCGTTGCCGCAACACAGGACACATCCGGCGCGACTGCCGCGTCCCGCGCTGTGCCCGTTGTCGCCGTCACGGCCATGACGAGTCGCAGTGCGTGAGGACATACGCAAACGTGACGGGGCCGACGGCTGCAGATGAAAGCGCTGAACTTCTTATGGACGAAGTGGATGCCGAGGAAGCCTCTGCCGGGAGCGCCAACGAGGCGGAGGTCACAGTGACACAACCACCGAAACCGCAGGGGCAAACGACTGCCGGAGTGGTAGGTGTGCCAGGAACGCCTACGCGACCTGTGAGCAAGCCCATATACTAGGGGTGTGCGAATATTCGAAATTTCGAATATGAATCGAATATTTTCCTTATTGGAAGCGTATTCGATTCGAGAAATGCATATTCGGAAATTCCCGAATATTCGAAGATGGCCCAATAACGGTAGAAACGGCGAATATTCTGACAGGCGGAATAATTGAACAAGTAACGAATTATATGCTTGCTCCGCGTTCTCCTCAGAACATGTTTATTCACTGAGAACTTCGCATGACCGGCTCATTATTTGTATGCTCTGATTCAGTCTATCTGCATGACGCCCGTGAGACACGATCAGTTTCAGTTTATTTTTACCAACCTTTATTCTATGGCTCTTTCATAACCATATATGATGTCCTTTAGGGCTCTGTAACTACATGCGATGAAATATGTACCCCCAAAGCGTTACCTGGACAATCTTTAGATGTTTGGAAATTAAAAAGAAATAAATATGTCCGAGGAGAACGTTGCATCGCCCTCGACGACTCCCGCCTTGTGTTCCCGCTTTTCTCATGTAATCGCGGCTCTCTGCTACCTGCTGCGCTGCTTCTCGAGACAAACGCAAAACACGCTAACTTCGCCACTGCGCTATTTGCAACTATCTAAGTGCTGATACAGCCCTCGATCAGGTGTATTCTCTAAGAATGGCATCAACTGCAGGTGACGAGCCACCGAGCAAGCAAGAAAAGAAAGCCGGAAGAAGTCTCCTTTGGCGGTACTACACAAAGCTCTCGCCGTCGACAGCTCGGTGCAAGTCGTGCGAACATACTCTTGAAATACCAGCGGGAATGACCACTACTATTCAAAATCAGATGAAGCAGCACCCTTTGGTGATGGAAGAGTACCAAAAAGAGGCCACTGCAAGTCCTTCATTGAAGAATCAACCGACACTGGATGACATACTTCAGCAGAGACAGCAGTCATTGTTTCCGGAGAAAGAAAACGCACTTCACCAGAATGTGGCAGCCATTCATTTCTTCACCATTTCTGCCACATCAGTTCAAAGCACTGGTGGAAGCAGCTCTAGAGTCGTGCTACAGTCAGCCACCTCGAACAAAATTGTCGCGTGTGCTCGTCCAGCGCATGTACAACGACACAACAGCAAAGGTACGACACGAGCTGCTAAAAGTACTTGAACATGGAACAAGCACTCTCGCTATTACGAGCGATATCTGGACGTCGCGTGCCAACGAGGGGTTTGTAAGCCTCACGTGTCATTTTCCTGCGGTGAAGTTCGACATGAAGAAGTTGACTTTGAACACGCGACACATGCCGGAGAGTCACACGGCTGTGAACATACCTGCGTCATTGGAGCAGCTATGCACCGACTGGGAGATACCAATCGACTGCGTGAAGTACATCGTGACGAACAGCGGCCGCAATATCCAAGCGGTCGCAATATCCGAGCGGCTGCCAGGAGACTGCCTTAGCTCCAGCGAGCCTGCTTTGCGCACACTCTGCACCTAGTGATCAGCAATGAAATGTCGTGTACTCCGACAATCAACACACTCTGCAAGAAGGCTAAAGCGATTGTAGGGAACTGCAAGCATAGCCCTAGTGCACACAAAAGACTGATCGCTCTGCAGACGTAGCTGAACAAAGACGTGCTCTATGTTGTGTAGGATGTTGACACAAGATGGAACAGTCAGTACCTCATCCTCTCAGGGGTCCTTGAAATCTAAGAGTCTATCAGACTTGAACTCACCTTTTCGGACACGAGCTTAGATACCTTTAACTCTGCAAAGTGAAGAGATGCAGTGGAGTTTTAGAAGGCATCGAAGACCTTATTTGACGCAACTGTGATCGTAAGTGCTGGAAAGTACCCCTCATTGTCCTGTCACATTCCAATTATTTTTCGAATGCTGCATTGCCTCGATGATTGCAAAGGCAACTCAGCGTTTGCTAACAATCTCGCAAAATCTGTCAAGACTCGTTTCGCTGAGTGAGAATTTGACGAAGTGGTCAACCTGTTTCTTGATCCAAGCTTTAAGTTCATCGGGCGTCTGGTTAGATTATCTGGCATTGCAACAAGGGAGCTCCGCGCAGCTCGCCCAGTGAGGACACTGCCATGCCAGCGTCGTGTCCTGGTGTCCACTGTATGGAAAGCTTTTGACGCTCTAGTGATGAACAAGGAGAACGCACATTTGGTATCTGCCTCTCAGAGGGAAGTTACACACTATACGGAAAAGCATCTTCTCGAAAGGGGCAAGGATCCTTGTGAGTGGTAGCAGTCCATTGGCCGCTTCACGTACTCGTCCACAAGTACTTCGCCATCGCTGCCACCTCAGTTCCAAGTGAAAGTCTTTTCTACCGTTTGAATTGTTGTCACAGTGCATACAGCGTGTTTACTTTCTGAACATGTTGAGCAGTTAGTTTTCCTACATGATAATCACTAAAAAGTGCATTACTTGACTGAGAGCATTACCTGTCATTACCTGTGCGCATTATCTGTAATGAGTGTCTTTTTAACCTGTAGCAGCGTTGTAAAATGCAATATTTTTAACAAGCGTTATAAAGCTATTGTTACCATATTTTGCAACTTTTTAATACTACGTACGTACATATTCGATATTCGATTCGATATTCGAAGACAGTTTTTTGCCTTATTCGTATTCGATTCGTATTCGAAAATTTCAATATTCGCACACCCCTATCATATACGGTTTTCTTTTATGCCTACCTTTCCCGCTTATTAACAATGGATTTGAAGAGGGGAATACGAGTTGCTACTATTAATGTACGCGGACTCGCTTCAAGACGGAGGCAGTACCAGCTGAGCCGACTATGCGTTGAAAATGAACTCGATATTATAGCTATACAAGAGACGAAAGTTGAAAGCGAGGAGCAAACAAACAAAATGGTAACACCTTTCAGAACATATTATAACATATGCACATGTCACGCTATCGGCACGTCTGGTGGATGCGCTGTCTTGGTTCGAAGGGGTATTGGTATAAATGAAGATATGGTTACTGTGAGCGAAAGTGGGCGTTTTATTGTACTTGATTTTTCTTTTAATGGATCACAATGGAGGATTATATGTGTGTATGCGCCAAATGATATCAATGAAAGATGTCGTTTTTTCTCGAATCTAGAAGAGTACCTTCGTTGTGACAAGTACATCATCTTGCTTGGTGACTTTAATTGTGTGTGTCATGCAGAAGATCGTGCTAAACGTAAATTCCCGCAGGACAAGAGTGCAGTGATATTGAACACCTTAGTAAATGACTACTACCTAGAAGACGTTGGTCGCCTTTTGGCCAGTACTTTGCAGCCGCAATTTACACACCATCAACGATATAGCCGAGCACGACTTGACAGAGCTTACATCTCGTTAGATCTTGTGCCTCTATGCGATAACTATGTCGTGAAGCCGGTGTCCTTTAGCGATCACAGTATAGTGTGGTTTGCACTCGGTGCCAAGCCAAAAAAGCCGCGGTTCGATTGGGCACTTTGGAAATTCAACGAAAAACCCCTAAGTGATGACAAATTTATAAACGATGTAAAGCACGAAATTCAAAGCATGTGGAGTAATGAGAGTGTACCTTGGGCAGAAGTAAGGGAAGACTTCAAGGTTCGCGTGAAAATGGTTGCGATTGAAGTAGGAACTGTTAGAAGACACAATGAAAAAATGAAAGAAAATGAGCTCCAGAAGGAACTAAATTTTCTTATTTTTATGGACAGTGCGGAACCTGGAATATTTAGGGATGAAACCAGAACACTTAAAAACGCGATGGAAGCTATTGACACGGAAAAATATAGAGCAGCAGTTATTCGGGCACGGACGGAAAGACTGTGGGTTGATGGAACGCCGAACAAACGCGCCATTGCCGATGAAAGGAGGTACGCAAGGAAAAATGAAATAAGACAGATTAATTATCGGGATGAGGTTACTTCCGACTCGAATATGATTGAACAGGCCTTTACTGAACACTACCGCAAGTTGTTCGGCGTCCCAATCCACGTGGGAGCTGAATTTGTAGCAAGTTTCGTGAATTTTATGCCGCGCGTTGATGATGACGTAAAAGCCAGTCTCGAGGAACCGATAAGCGTCCGAGAAATAAAACACGCGATCGAAGAACTTCTGCAGGCAAATCACCGGGTCCCGATGGCTTAGGAGCCGCCTTTTATAAGGCATTTGCACCTGGGCTTGCTCAAGTGTTGGAGCATGTATACTCTGAGGCACATAAATATAAGCGACTGCCACCTTCTTTCAGAAGTGCACACATGGTTTTAATACCGAAAACAGATGACCACAAGGCGCTTTTATCGGTTGGGGCATACAGGCCAATTAGCCTTACAAATACCGATTATAAAATACTCATGAAGGTACTGGCAAAGAGACTTCAAACAGTCATTACAAATCTTGTCGGTCCGCATCAAACTTGCGACATAAAAGGCCGCACTATTACTACAAACAGCCACGTAGCGCGAAGTGTTCTAGAGTGTTGCGACGTCTTCGCTAGACGCGTTGCTTTGTTGCAACTCGACCTGGCGAAAGCCTTCGACCGTGTGTCCCACGATGCTCTTCTTCTTGTTTTGGAATATGTAGGGAAAGTAATTAGATGGCGTCAAAATGGCCTACGACCAATGCACGACACAGATTATAATTAATAAGTCCCTCAGCGAGAAGCTGTTACTCAGATCTTCCCTTAGACAAGGGTGTCCACTAAGTCCATTGCTTTTTGCATTGTACCTCGAGCCTTTCTGCAATGACAATGTCCGAGGTTTTCGGCTACAGCTTTCTGAAGTCAAGGTACTGGCATACGCTGATGACATCGCAGTCTTCTGCGAGGATCGTGATAGCGTTCTTGAAGTTGTACGTCTTGTAAAGAAGTACTGTGAACAATCTGGATCCCAGATCAATTGGCAAAAAAAAAAACATCGGTATATGGCACGGTCATTGGGACATTATACCAGCTCACTTTGCAAACATCCGGTGGTCAACAACGCCAACTAAGTACTTGGGTGTGCCGCTCGAGCACTATAATGATACCGCACAGTACTGGTCCGATGAAGCTGATAGAATGCGTGAAAAATCAAAGGGTTGGCTTGGCCGAGATTTGTCAATGTTTGGACGCGCTTCTGTGTGCAATCTCTTTTTTGTAGCGAAAGTGTGGTATCTTATATGCAGGTGTTATCAAAGTGTCGTTCAAGTGTGCAAAAATTGCATCGTGTTTTTGCCGTATTCATATGGGCTTCTAGTTGGGAGAGGATAAGCAGAACCAATTTGTTTCGTTCAGCTCGAAGTGGTGGGCTAGGTCTGTCGCATTTGTTTATCAGACAAATTTTTCGGGATCAGAGAAATGATTTTCTACGCACAGTAATTCAAGTTCATTGGGGAAAAGCACTGCCGCACTATGTTGTAACGACCAGTGATGTGAAGGGAGGAAGTACTACCCGGATATCTGCGCGAAGTGGTTGATTCACTTCGTATGTTGCGTGTGCGGTTTTTCCATGGAATATCTGTGCTCTGTTACAACAAAAACACTGTATAAAGACTTAGTTGACGCAATGTTGCCAATACCATTGTACAGGTCTGTAAACTGGGGAGGCCAAGGAGATGATGTACTGAAACGGGTGAAAAAAATGCCAGTTAGACCCTCTCAAAAAACGTTTTTCTTTAGGCTACACACAAACACGCTACCCGTAAAAACATGGTTAGACGAAAAAGGAATATATGTGCCATGGACAGTAAACTGCTTACTTTGTAAAAAGCCAGAGACCATTGAACACGTTTTCATCGATTCCTGGGATCCAATATTTCATTGGGATGTCTTACAACGTACTCTTAAAAAAGAACTGCCGATTACACCTCTTGGTATTCGATATTTGCCAACCAATCACGAAGGAGGAGTTCCGTACGATAGGTCTATGCTCCTTGGCCTCCACAGTCTGTGGAAAGCGAGAATGGCAGTGCGACACTCGGATGTCGATACCCGTCCGGCGAGAATAAACTTCATCGAAAGTGTCGCGTATATTCGGGAAATATATCGTGCCCAGAGTGAGCCTCCCGAGTGGGTGGCTATTCTTGATGAACTGATCAAGCTGAAGAGATTTTAGTATATAATGTTAGCCAAAGTGTGGTTGACATGTTTTAACATTTGAATGTGTTCTTGGTTTGTGCTGCAAACAGGCAATAAAAAAAAGTGTCAGGATGGCCGAGTGGTCTAAGGCGCCAGACTCAAGGGAAACCTTACCCAGCGATGCGGGTTGTACGAGGCTTCTGGTCCACGTATGTGGGCGTGGGTTCGAATCCCACTTCTGACACAATATTTTGCGTTTTTTTATATACCGCGCTTTACGCGCCGTTCACTGCGCGCTCTTCTCACGGGACCGTGTACAGTGTCAGGATGGCCGAGTGGTCTAAGGCGCCAGACTCAAGGGAAACCTTACCCAGCGATGCGGGTTGCACGAGGCTTCTGGTCCACGTATGTGGGCGTGGGTTCGAATCCCACTTCTGACACAATATTTTGCGTGTTTTTATATACCGCGCCTTACGCGCCGTTCACTGCGCGCTATTCTCACGGGACTGTGTACAGTGTCAGGATGGCCGAGTGGTCTAAGGCGCCAGACTCAAGGGAAACCTTACCCAGCGATGCGGGTTGTACGAGGCTTCTGGTCCACGTATGTGGGCGTGGGTTCGAATCCCACTTCTGACACAATATTTTGCGTTTTTTTATATACCGCGCTTTACGCGCCGTTCACTGCGCGCTCTTCTCACGGGACCGTGTACAGTGTCAGGATCGCCGTCATTCTGCTTCCGGCAGCCGAGCTGAACGGTCAGCAGAATCATGGGCTCCAGTGGAGCAGCGACAGCGGCCACTTCTGGCCGCGGAACCAGGCTAAACGATGATAAGGAGCATGCCTTTATTTTGCCGCAACTGCCGAAAGGTCAAGTAGTGATTAATACCGTCTTTTTGCACGGTGATATACGTGCGAGACCGTACAAGGTGGAAGATTTCAAGGACGCCCTTTTGCCGACGGGCCTGCTGTCTGATGTGGTATGCATAGGGGCGTACCAGATCAACCACGTCTGGGCAGTGACCTTCAACGATGCGACTGCCACAAGAAGGATGCTGGACCTTAAGGAACTTCAAGTTAAGGGACGGCGGTGCGTCATCGTTGACCCGCAGGATCAGCAGGTGAAGCTACGGCTTCACTGGCTGCTGTACGGCGTTGCCGACGAGGACGTTCGGACGGCATTCGCGGCCTTCGGCAAGGTGGAGGAGGTGAGCCGGGAGCGATGGCGCGTCGAAGGCATGGCGACGAAGACCTCAACCACCAGGACCGTCATTCTCAAATTGAAAAGCGGCATGAAAGTAGAGGACCTGCCACATCAGATACGCGTCAGCGGAGAGTTGGCCTTGGTCGTTGTGCCCGGTCGACCGATGCAGTGCCTGCGCTGCCACGGCACGGGACACGTCCGCCGTGAGTGCAGAGTCCCCCGCTGTTCCCGGTGCAGACGTTTCGGCCACGTCGACGCTGACTGCGTAAGATCTTATGCCACCGTAACAGGCCCAGTAACTTGCGACGTTGCGGCAGAGCACGTCATGGACGTGGCCGAAGCGGAGGACGCTGCTAAAGGAACGCTAGACGCGGTCTCTACAGCGACAGCCAGTGGGACGACGAGTTCGGCCGTAGACAGCAAGGTGGCTGAGCCTACCCTGGAGCCGAGTGGGACGGCACAGGTCGCGACCGCTATGGGCCCGTCTACGCGGAGCAGGAGTGAAGACCCGCTCGACAACGGCACGACGGCGATGCAGCAGGACGGGGCCGTCCTTGACGGCGACCGGACTTCGACTCCTGGTGCCCCAGTCAAGCGCCCCCATGACCAGACTAAGGACCGCAACGACAGTGGGACCAGCACCAGCGAAGGGCCGCCGACAAAGACACCACTTGGGAGGCGGACGAGCTTGAAACCGAAGCCGAATGTCCCACCTGAGCGAAAGCCTGCGGACAAAGTGCCGGCCACAAACAACGCCGGGAAACCGGGAGGTCCCGGAGGCGGCTAGCCGAGGGCTAGTCGTGAACGGTAAGCACCATGCTCCGGGCCTACTTTTCTCTTTAGCTCAACATGGCTCAGATACCGTCCCTTAAAATTGCCACTTTAAACGTGAGAGGGTTGGCGGCTAGTCGTAGGCAAAGTCAGGTCCTACGGTTGATCACTGACCACGATGTCGACGTACTAGCCGTCCAGGAAACTGAGGTTGACGGGGAGGAGGAGACCGGGAGCATGGTGCGACGATTCACGACTAGGTATTTTGCGGTGGTAAGCCATGCGTTAGGCACGGCCGGGGGGTGCATTCTTTTTGTGAAGAAACTGCCTGGACTGGAAATTCAAAGTACCTTTTCTTGTCAGTCTGGAAGGATTGTTTTTTGCGATATTGTTTTGTGCGAATTTCAGTTCCGCATCATATGCGTATATGCACCCAATTCTGTGGAAGAGCGTGCCCATTTCTTTTCGAACCTTTCGCAGCATGTTCGATGCGATGAGCGCGTCATGCTGTTAGGAGCCTTCAATTGTGTAATGAGCGCTAGAGACAGAGCCAATAATGCCGGTGTGCGTGACAGAAGCAGTGAAGTCTTGTCAAAACTAATCAGTGAAAATGAACTCGATGACGTTTTTGAGTGTCTGGAAGGGGGGCGTGACGTGACTTTTACTCGTTTTCAGGGCAGTAGCCATGCGCGGTTGGACCGAATCTACATTTCGCTGGATACAATTCCAAGCTGCCACGGTTTTTCTGTAGTGCCCGTATCGTTCTCAGATCATTGTCTCGTAATATGTAATGTCGGTATAGGGAAACGCAAACATGAGTTTAATTGGGAGATGTGGAAAATGAATGCTTTGTTATTAAATGATGAATCTTTTGTAAAGGCAGTACGGGATGCCATTAATGAAATACGCGAAGATGCAGCTGAAACAATAGCTGAAAAATGGGAATGGTTTAAACAAGAAGGTAAAATGAAAGCCTTCGAAAGATCAAGCTGCCTCAAATTTGAGAGGGAATATAAAGAAAAGGGTTTGCGAACACTACTTCAGCAGCTGATAACTCTTGAGTGCAGAGAGCCTGGTCTGTACAAAGACGATGTGCGGAGCGTCAAGGAAAAGCTGGAACAGTTCGATAAAGAACGCTATCAAGGTGCCATCGTGCGAGCACGAGCAGACGCATTAGCGGCGGGGGAGACGCCCACAAAAAGGGCGCTTGGTCTCGAGAAGGCGCACGGACGGCGAAACCATGTCGATAAGATTTTAATGAACGGGGTTGTTGTCGACGACAACGAAAGCATAGGACGAGCCTTCTTTCAGTACTACCAGTCGCTCTTTGCATTTCAGCCAGCGAATGTAGAGAGTTTCAAAGCCGATTTTCTTCAGCGGATGCCGAGGCTGGCAGATGACGCTAAAGAACGATTGGAAGGCAACATTACCGAGCACGAAGTTGAAAAGGCAATCGGCGATTTGAACTCGGGCAAGTCGCCTGGGCCTGATGGACTCTGTGCGGGGTTATATAAGGCTTTCAAAAGAGAACTGGCCCCATTGTTAGCAGATGTGTTTAATGAAGCGTATGAGAAGAAATTATTGCCCCCATCTTTTGGAAAAGCGCACACAATACTAATCCCTAAGAGCGATCAAACAGACAAACTCAGATTCGTGGCATCCTATAGACCTATATCACTAACAAACATTGATTACAAGATCTTTATGAAGATTTTAGCTGCGAGACTTCAAGGCGTCATCAAGGAAATTGTCGGAGACCACCAAACGTGCGGCATCAAGGGGCGGTCCGTTTTTTCTAACATCCATCAGATGCGGTGCGTGCTCGAATGCTGTGACGTCACCGATGGTGGCGTTGCAGTTCTTCAGCTCGATTTGGAGAAAGCGTTCGATTGTGTCGCTCACGTTATTTTGTTTGCCATCTTGGATCATGTTAATGTCGGTTCCATAATCAGTGAGGGCGTGGCCTTGGCGTACCAGAATTGCACAACAAGACTAATTGTCAATAAGTCTCTGGGGGCCCCCATTAACATCATGCGTGCAGTACGCCAAGGCTGTCCCCTCAGTCCGCTTTTATTTGCACTCTATATAGAAGCAATGTGCGTAGTCATAAACGGAAATAACAAAATACGTGGTTTCAGATTAGCAGCGACAGAGGTGAAGTTGCTCGCATACGCAGATGACATTGCAGTGTGTTGCACAGACAAACCAAGTGTAACAGAAACAGTATCGGTAGTGAAACATTTCTGTGATGTCACGGGTAGTAGAATAAATTGGGGCAAATCCCTAGGCCTGTGGCACGGGAAATGGGTGTCTGCACCGGACAACTTCGCGAACCTCAACTGGGTCAAAACGCCGACGAGGTATCTGGGTGTTCCTCTCAATAGCTACAATAGTAGCGATGAATATTGGAGGAGCCAAGTCGATGAAATGAAAGAAAAGGCGGACAGATGGAAGGGTGCGAAGCTGTCTATTTTTGCAAGGGCGACAGTATGTAATATGTTTTTTGTCACAAAGTTATATTATGTCATGCAAGCGTTGTATTGTTCGAGAGCAAATGTGCAAAGACTGCACAGAGTGTTTGCTGTTTTCGTCTGGGGATCAACATGGGAAAGGTGCAGCCGAACAAATTTGTTTAGAAAAGTGAAGGACGGGGGTGTGGGTTTGGTTCACCTTTTTGTTAGACAACTTGTAAACCGATTCTTGTTTTTTCGCGATGTGCGCCAACCTTTTCTGCGCACTGTATGCCAGCTCAGGTTGAGCGGCGCTTTGCCGGCACATGTTGTTAGTACGGCAAGCGTTACCGGATCACTTCGTGGCTACTTTAAGGAAGTGGTCGACAGCGTAAGATTTCTTTCTGTTCGATTTTCAATGGATTACCTGTGCGAAGTGAAAAGGAAAAGATTGTATAAGGATGTGTGCGACATGGTTTTCCCAGTGCCGTTATACAGAGCCATTTACAGTGGAGGGCCAGGACTTGATGTACTTAAACGGGTAAAACGCATGGAGGTGCCACCAGGGGTAAAAACCTTTTTTTAAGCTTCACACCGGAACGCTCTCCGTGAAGACTTTCATGGAAGAGCGGGGATGTATCGTACCATGGGGAACCCATTGCTTGATCTGCAAAAAGCAGGAAACCATAGATCACGTTTTCTTGGAATGTTGGGAGGGCTTTTTTTTCTGGGACGTCTTAAAGCGAACCCTGAAAAAGGAGTTACCGGTGGACCCCCAAGGGATAAGGTATCTGACAATTAAGGATGATGAGGGGGTTCCGTATGGTTTTATTATGTTAAACGCTCTCCACTGTATATGGCGGGCTCGTATGGCAGGGTACTATTGTGATCCTGACGCTAGGCCCGCTCGCGTTTATTTCAGAGAATGTATGTCACGATATATAGAAATACAGAAAATGCAACAATGTGTTCCGAAATGGCTGTGGAGGCTAGAACCTCTGACAGCCATGAAGGAATTTTAAGTTGACAACGTCTGTCCAATAGGGACAGACGGCTTTTGTTGCACGGTGTTACTGTTTTCTTTCTTTTTTGTTTGTATTGCAAGTGTAATACTGTAATGTGTTGAAACTGCACGTTCTGCGAAAAACCGGTAATAAATTAAAAAAAAAGTGTCAAGATGGCCGAGTGGTCTAAGGCGCCAGACTCAAGGGAAACCTTACCCAGCAATGCGGGTTGCACGAGGCTTCTGGTCCACGTATGTGGGCGTGGGTTCGAATCCCACTTCTGACACAATATTTTGCGTTTTTTTTTATACCGCGCGTTACGCGCCGTTCACTGCGCGCTCTTCTCACGGGACCGTGTACAGTGTCAGGATGGCCGGGATTCCATTTCCGGCCACCACAGCGGACGGTCACGGAATGTTGTGCTCCGTAGGGGCGGTTCATGCGGCCCAGCCGGGCCGCGGTATCAGGCTTACGGAAACGTCTTCACAGGATTACCAGCTTGTTTTGCCGCATCTGCCATCAGGTATGACCCTGTGTAATACCGTGTTTTTGCACGGTGATTTGAAGGCCAGGCCCTATCGAGTCGAACATTTTCGCGATGCGCTTGACCGTCATAAGCTGTTGCCGGAGGTGGTGGCCCTCGGGGCCTACCAGATGAACCATGTCTGGGCTATAACATTCAAGGACGAAGTCGGAAAAAAGAAGCTGCTGTCAGCGAAGGCTTTTAGTGTCAAAGAACACCGCTGCGTCGCCATTGACCCTTGCAAACAGGATATTAGAATGAAGCTGTTCTGGCCGCTTCACACGACTCCCGACGAGGACGTCAGAGCAGCCTTGGCGCCGTTCGGAACGGTGACCGAAATTTCCAGGGAGCGGTGGCTAGTACCAGGGTGCGGCGACAAAGGTTCTCACACCCGTCTGGTATCGTTACGGCTGAAGGCTGGTATGACCATGGAAGACATCCCGCATCAGCTACGAGTATCAGAGGACCATGCGCTCGTGATCGTTCCAGGCAGAGCTCCGCTCTGCCTCCGATGCCGCGGCACCGGCCATGTACGGCGCGAGTGCCGTGTGCCACGCTGTGGACTCTGTCGTCGTTTCGGCCACGACGAGACCCAGTGCGTGAGAAGCTACGCTAACGTGACCGGGTCTGGCCGGAGCGACGCGTTAGACGAGCACTTGATGGATCAAGCGGACGCGGAAGAGACTGCTGGAGCGGGCGGAGACCCACGAAGCACGGAAGAGAAGCCAGTGGTCATGCAAAGTGCAAAGGGAACCGTCTGCAGAAAATTCTACGGTGCGTGAAAGTGAGGGGGACGCGGGGGCTGCCGAGGGCACGGTCTGCGATAGGGCAACTCTGGCGCTGCCTTTATCGAAGAATCCGACGAGAAAATGGACCAGGCCAGTGCCGTTTCAAAGAGACCTCGCGAAATATCCGATCAAGATGTCAGGCTTGAGCAAGACGACGGTGTCAGCAGCGAAGGACCACCCGCGAAGGCTTCCTCTTTCTGGCGGTCTACACTCAAGCCCAAGCCGAACGTTCCGCTCGAGAGGAGGCCGACGCGAGAACATCCACCTGAGAGGCGCCAGACGCCGACCCCCGCGGTAGCGGGGTGCTGTTCGGTAGAAGGCTCAGTAAGGACTAGGTGCTGCGGAACCTTTAAGTGAATGATGAGTAGCGCATTTGGTAACGTCATGCCTTCGCCGTATGAGACGGAGCTTATGATGGAGCAGGGTTTTGTTTTTTGTAAGTTTGGCGGTCTTTGATTTCCGAAATGTATTGTAGTTTGTGCTTGCTCTTCTCTTTCAATGGCAAATAATCATGGAATAGCAATACGTATGGGCACGCTTAACGTACGAGGGTTAACGGCTAGACGGCGACAAGCACAATTAAGTCGCCTGATGCTGGAAAACGACATAGATATTCTTGCTGTTCAAGAAACTAAAATTGAAAGCGAAGAGCAAACGGACAAAATGTTCAGGTTTTTAAATCCCGTTACAACACTTGTGTTTGTCATGGAGTAGGTAAGGCCGGTGGCTTTCTTTTATTTTTGCGTAATTCAATACGTATTGTTGCGCAGAGTGTAATGTCGGCCCAAGATGGGCGACTGGTCCTATGTGATTTCTCTTTCAATAATATTGATTGGCGAATTGTCTGTGTGTACGCTCCAAACAAAATTAGTGATAGGAATTTTTTTTTAACTTTGTTGAGTCACACCTGACGTGTGAAAGAAATGTTGTTTTCTTGGTGACTTCAATTGTGTTTGCATGTCCGAAGATAGGGTGCCCAGTAAAATAATACGGGATACAAGTGCGCATCAACTCTGCGCAATCGTGGCAGACTATGATTTAGTAGACGTTGGAAGCATATTAAGCGGTAACAGTGTTGTTTTTACTCATTTCCAAGGGCAGAGTCACGCTCGACTAGATCGTTTGTACGTATCAGCAAACCTTGCGCGAACGGTCACTAGCTACGCAGTAAAGCACGTGAGCTTCAGTGATCACAGCCTAGTAATGTGTACATTGGGCACGAAACATAGAGGGTCTCACTTTTACTGGGAACTGTGGAAAATGAACGAAACGATCTTAAGTGATGAATGGTTTGTCAAAACGGTAAAAGGAAAAATTGACGTAATGCAAAAAGATGCTACAACAAATTGGGCTGAGCTGTGGGAGCAGTTTAAAATTGAAGTGAAAATGATTGCGATCGAGAGGGCTTGTGTGATGCGTCCTAAAGCTAAACAAAGAGAGAAAGAACTGAAAAGCATGCTCGATTATTTTCTAAACGCGGAGTGCACAATACCGGGATTGTTTTCGAAACGGATTAGAGAAATTAAACGCGAACTTGAAAGGGTGGACGCTCAAATTTACTAAGGAGCAGCGATAAGAGCACGATCCGAGAGACTGTGGCTGGGAGAGGCGCCAACTAAGCGCGCGCTCAGTGACGAAAAGGGTTACGCATCCAAAAACATAATAAAAGAAATTTGTTTTAACAACGCAATGTCAAAAGACCCAGAAGTAATTGAAAAAGCTTTCGTTGAACACTACCGAGTGTTGCTCGGTAGGCAGGTGCCCGTAACAGAAGAGTTTGTGAACTCCTTTCTAACACTTCTGCCAAAATTACAAGACGAAATAAAAGAGGGACTCGAGAGACCGATCTCTGCGAAAGAAATTACAGAAGCCATAGAAGACTTGGGTAAAGGAAAGGCGCCTGGACCTGACGGCCTAGGAGCAGCTTTCTATAAAACTTTCAAGGCCGAAATAAGCGAGATACTGCATTGTGTAATATCAGAAGCTCATGAAACTAAGCACTTGCCGCCATCATTCAGAAAAAGTCATGTTGTGCTTATACCGAAAACCACCGATACGGTAAAGCTGAAATCTGTCGCTGGATACAGGCCCATAAGTCTTACGAATTCGGACTATAAAATCTACATGAAGGTGCTCGGAAAAAGGATGCAGGCAGTTATTAAATCCATAGTAGGCCCACATCAAACATGCGGTATCGGGAATAGAACAATATTGTCGAATATTCACATCGCTAAGAGTATATTGGAATGCTGTGTGATGCGAACCTCGAATGTGTAGCAATGGTTCAGTTAGACCTAGAAAAAGCTTTTGACAGGGTTGCTCATAGCAGACTTCTTGCCCTGCTAAAACACATTAATGTAGGCGAAGTGATTCAGGACGGAGTAGCCATGGCTTATGAGAACTGTTCCGCTCACCTAATAATCAATAAAAGACTCAGCGAACATATACCAGTATTATCCAGTGTGCGCCAGTTGTGCCCTTTGTCGCCCTTACTTTTTGCGATTTTTCTTGAACCTTTCTGTTTGAAGGTATGGCCCTTGCGCCATTAAAAACCACATATCATCATCATCATCTGTTTGAAGGTACGAGAAAATGAAAACATTCGCGGCTACCGTCTTTTAACTCAGGAAGTAAAAATACTAGCTTACGCAGATGACATGCACTTTTTTGCATTGATCAAGTGAGCATTCGGGAGGCAGTCAAGGATGCAAGAAAGTTTTGCAGTCTAACGGGGAGTGCCATAAGCTGGTCAAAAAGCTTAGGCTTCTGGCAAGGTGAATGGGACAGCCGGCCTGCAGTGTTAGAAACAGTACCGTTCACAGATACGCCAACCATTTATCTTGGTGTTCCTTTGGAATACTATCGCGATACCACGACGCAATGGACTGAACAAACTGAGCGGGCTAAAGCACAAACAACGAAGTGGGGAGGCAAGAATCTGTCAATATTCACAAGAGCCACTGTCTGCAATTTATTTCTTGTCGCTAAAGTGTTTTATATGTTGCAAGTTTTATGTATATCCCGAGTGTGTGTACAAAAGTTGCACAGGGTTTTTGCTATGTTCGTGTGGGGATCAGGATGGGAGCGCACGAGTCGTCTGAATCTGTTTCACGCTGTGCAGAAAGGAGGGTTGGGTTTGTCGCATTTATTTTTGAAACAAGTTGTGTCGCGCTTCATGTTCTTGCGCGACGAAAGCGATTGTTTTTTGCGGTGCGTTATCCAGACGCGATTAGGTGACGCACTGCCAGAATATGTTGTGACGTCGTATGGCATACGTCAAGTGGTTGTCCGAGGTTTTTTGTTTGAAGTGATAAGCTCTTTCCGTTTTCTAAAAGTGCACTTTTTGTTGGAATACCTGAACACAGTCGCAAGAAAGCGATTATACCGAGATTTAGTTAATATCATGTGTCCAGTACCAATATACCGTGCAGTATATGCACTGGGACGTGAGCAGAATGTCTTAAAAAGAGTTAAGAAAATGCCTGTAAGAGCAACAACAAAACTTTTTTTTTTCATGCTACACACTGGCACGCTTCCTGTCAAGCCATGGCTGCAGGAGAAGGGGATCTTTGTACCCTGGAGTGTGAATTGCCAGATATGTCAGAAACCGGAGACAATGGAGCATATTTTTCTGGAGTGCAGGGACTCAGTCTTCCATTGGGACATTCTACAAAGGACAGTAAAAAAACAATTTCCTTTAACACCTTTTGGAATCCGTTTTTTACCGTTTGAAGAGACAGAAGGCGTGCCTTGTGATATGGTGATGTTACTCTGCATGCACAGCGTGTGGAAAACACGAATGGCGGTACGTAATGAGGATGTTGACGCAAAACCGGCCAAAGAATATTTTGCTGAAAATGTATTGTACATTCGCGAAGCGTTTAAAGCGCTCAGCGAACCACCTCACTGGTTAACAGCATTTGAACAGCTTGCAAACATTCAGCCTTTTTAAACCAAAATTAAACGACAAGGTACACCCGCACATTGAAGTGTCTTTTTTGTTTTGTAATCGCAGCGGAGAATAGCTGTGAATCGTGTATTTGTTAGAAAACAGGCAATAAAGAAAAAAAAAGTGTCAGGATGGCCGAGTGGTCTAAGGAGCCAGACTCAAGGGAAACCTTACCCAGCGATGCGGGTTGCACGAGGCTTCTGGTCCACGTATGTGGGCGTGGGTTCGAATCCCACTTCTGACACAATATTTAGCGTTTTTTTTTAATACCGCACGTTACGCGCCGTTCACTGCGCGCTCTTCTCACGGGACCGTGTACAGTGTCAGGATGGCCGAGTGGTCTAAGGCGCCAGACTCAAGGGTAACCTTACCCAGCGATGCTGGTTGTACGAGGCTTCTGGTCCACGTAAGTGGGCGTGGGTTCGAATCCCACTTCTGACACAATATTTTGCGTTTTTTTTGATACCGCGCGTTACGCACCGTTCATTGCGCGCTTTTCTCACGGGACCGTGTACAGTGTCAGGATGGCCCATTCCACTTCCGTCTTTCAAGCGAAACGGTCGCGGGATGGCTTGCTCCCACGGAGCGGTTTCGGCGGCGCATGCGGGTCGCGGTAACAGGTTTTTTGCTTGTACTGCCGAAGATTATCAGGTGATTCTGCCCAATCAGCCATGCGGACGCATCGTCGCAAACACCGTTTTCATGCACGGCGACCCAAGGGCTGGGCCCTACCGTGTCGAAGACTACCGGGACACTTTGGCCAATCTAGGTGCGCTTCCCGACGTTTGGGGGCGTATCAGGTGAACCACGTGTGGGTTGTAACAATGAGGAGTGCTGACGCCGCTCAGAAATTGCTCACCGCTGTCAACGTGAAGGTAAAGGATCGCCTATGTTTGCTCATCGATCCAAATAACCGGGAGGTTCGCTTAAAGCTACACTGGTTGCTGCACGGCGTGACCGACGAAGACATTCGTGTGGCCCTGACACCCTACGGGAAAGTGTTGGAGGTGACGCGGGAGAAGTGGAGGGTGCAAGGCGTCACTGAATTGGCTCGACGACTCGCTCAGACGACTCGCTCGCTCGACGACTCGCTCAGGCGGCTCGCCGTCGCAACGGACGAGCCGCCTGCGAAAACCGACTCCCGTGCGGCGTCTTCCCCTTCGGCTACGGCCGAACACTTCGACGGAGCGCAAGACGGCGCAAACGCCACCTTTGCCGCTCTGAGGACTGCATCGTGACAAGGCACCCAGGAAAAAAGCGCAGTAGTGAGGTGAGCGTCATGCCCCCGGGTTTTCACCGCCTCGCAATGATGTCTATGGATAGGTAATTTCGTGTGACCACTTTAAACGTACGTGGGCTTGCCTCAAGGAGGAAGCAAAGTAAACTGTACCGACTAGTTAGCGAACATGACCTGGACATTCTAGCAGTGCAGGAGACGAAAGTCGAGGGCGACGACGAAACCGGGGGCATGGTGCGTCAATTCTTAGCTCGATACTGTGCTATAGTGAGCCATGCTGTGGGAACTTCTTCTGGGTGCGCTTTGTTCATCCGACATAGTCTTGGAGCAAAAATAGAAGCTGTGACGTCATGCCCGTCAGGTCGGCTTATTGTCTGCGATTTTTTATTATCGTCATTGGAATGGCGTGTTATTTGTTTGTACGCGCCGACTGTCGCTGAGGAAAGACGCAGATTTTTCGATCAGCTAAAACAGTATACCCAGTGTAATAGGCTCCTGATTTGTGGGGAGCATTCGCCTCCATTTCTTCCCGCGTACCCGCGGCGACCCGTTCGCACGTGGCGACGGGTCGTGCCGTCGTAGACAGGGGAGAGAGGCACTACGCGCCCTCCCTCTCTTCGTCGCTCTGATGACGCGCGTATTCCTCTTCTCCTACGCGGCTCACGGAAAAGGGAAACGTATCCGGCGGGCGAGGAGGACTTCCCCTCGCAAAAAGGTAAAAAGGCATAAAAGCGCGCGACCGGGGGAGACTCGCTCTCTTGGGACGCCGACGCCTTGGACCGCCTGGACAGCACCTGCCGCATACCGTGAGTGACCTCGTTTGTCTGACCCACCCAGACAACGAGGCAAGCCTTTTACTACTTTTACTAAGAGGACGTCCCTCTGCGAGTGTTCGATATTGCTAATAGCAACAAACGTTGTTACCGTTGACACCGCTGGTTGCCTTATTCGTCCGAACCCGGCGTAGCCGCTATTCCCGCGCTACGGGTTGGGAGTACCACGGAGCGACTGCGTGGGGCTAGATCCGGAGCTCGCCTTCAGCCCTAGCCGCACGCAGAGTGGAACCCCCACACATTACTGCCGGCGATTTTAACTGTGTTCTTTCAGCCCGTGATAAAACTAGCGCTCGACCGTACAAGGATGCAAGCACCATTGCCCTAAGCGATATGATAAGGGAGGATGGTTTGGACGACGTGACTGAATGTCTCGGTGGCGGGAGGACTACGCAGTACACCAACTTTCAGGCAGCCAGCCACGCCCGTCTTGACATGTGAGCCTTGATTTGATACCCCTTTGTAAGGAGTACCATGTGAGCGCACTTTCATTCACTGATCATTGTTTGGTCAGCTTTTTAGTAGCAGGCACGAAAGAAAAGAAAAATGGCTTCGAGTGGCAACTATGGAAATTGAATTCGAAATTATTAAGCGACGAAATTTTTACAGCGGACGTAATGAAGCAAGTTCAAGAAATGAATGCTAGTGGTAACACGACATCTGGGGAAAAATGGGAGAACTTCAAGCAGGCGGTTAAAATCAAGGCTTTAGAGCGTGCGAGCGCTATATGCAGAGAAAAAGGAGCAGAAGAAAAACAGATGCGCAGGAATTTAGAAAAGTTGATCAGTGAGGAATGTATATAGGATGCCCGGCATGTTCATGGACGATAGTCGCGCCCTGAAACATAACATAGAACAGTTCGATATCGAAAGATACCGCGGTGCT
Source organism: Dermacentor albipictus (assembly GCF_038994185.2). Taxonomy (NCBI): domain Eukaryota; kingdom Metazoa; phylum Arthropoda; class Arachnida; order Ixodida; family Ixodidae; genus Dermacentor; species Dermacentor albipictus. The sequence goes on from NW_027225697.1 coordinate 25,534, forward strand.
TTGGTGCGGGCAAGGGCTGAAAGACTGATAATCGGAGAAGTACCGTCCGTTAGGCTCAGAAAAATGGCATGCGCTCCGCAATCAGATAGCGGAAACCGAATATTGCGGAAAAGTCAGCGACGTAGCAGAAGATATCGAGCGTGCTTTTTTCGAGCACTACAGTGGTTTATTCACCGACTGCGCAGTCGACATTGATCATTTTAAAAAGGACTTTTTGTTTGATGCCAAGGCTAGACGAAAGTACGAAAGAAATATTGGAGGAACGAATTTCGGAAGAGGAAGTGAAAAGTGCTTTTGAAGGTATGCATCCGGGGAAGTCCCCTGGCCCTGATGGTCTAACCTCAGCCTTTTATAAATATTTCAAAGGTGCGATCTCACCAGCCTTAGCGGATGTATACAACAAAGCATTCTAGCTCAAAGTATTACTCCCGTATTATTAGTCCGTATTATTAGTAAGTATTAGTCCTTCTCATCCTCCCACACTATTCTTATACCCAAATCAGAAGATCCAGTTGCATTGCGAAGAGTAACTTCTTACCGCCCAATTAGTCTCACTAACGGAGACTATAAGATAATGATGAAAATCTTAGCAAAGAGGTTTCAGACTGTCATAGCGAAGCTCGTAGGGCCGCATCAAACGTGTGGCATCAAAGGCCGAACTATCTTCTCAAATATACACGTAGCACGTAGTATCCTCGAATGTTGCGATGCCATGGTTGCACGAGTGGCAATGCTCCAAACTGATCTCGAGAAAGCGTTCGACCGGGTGCCTCATGACATTCTTTTGTGCATTCTAAATTATGTGAATTTGGGTAGAATAATTAGAGAGGGGGTTGCCATGGCGTACCGGAACAGCTCGACGCGGCTTAATGTCAACAAAGTGGTGGGAGCGCGAATCGAAGTTAAGCGTTCGGTGCGTCAGGGCTGCCCTCTCTCGCCGCTGTTGTTTTGCTCGTATATTGAGTCTTTTTGTTTGAGTGTCACGGAGAATGACTGTGTCCGCGGGTTTAAACTGCACGAGGTTGAAGTCCGCCTGTTGGCTTATGCAGACGATATTGCTGTGTTTTGCAATGATTCGGACAGTATAACGCAGGCTGTCAAATGTGTGAAAAGTTTTTGTGCTGTAAGCGGCAGCGCGGTAAACTGGGGTAAACGCCTGGGATTCTGGCACGGGGATTGACGGGGAGCCCAAGACACTTTTTCCAACGTGAGTTTCGTTACGACTCCGGTGAAATACTTGGGTGTTCCCCTTCAGTGCTGCAAAGACAGTGAGTCGTACTGGATGAGTGAAGTGGATAAGCTGCGGGACAGAGTAAACAAATGGAATGGCTGGAATTGGTCTATGTTTTCCAGAGCCACAGTTTGCAACATATTTTTAGTGAGAGAACTTTGGTACATCCTCCAAGTCTTGCATTGCTCAAGGGTAAACATCCAAAAAATTCACCGGGTGTTCGCAGTGTTCGTGTGGGCATCGTCTTGGGAGAGATCAAGTCGCACCAATTTGTTTCTTCGAGGTCGAAACGGAGGACTTGGATTGTCACATTTGTTTTTGAGACAGCTTGTTATTCGCTTTTTTTTTCTTCAGGGACGCAAAAAAAAAAACGTTTTTATACACTGTCTGCCAACTTCGCCTGGGCAAACACTTGCCCGATATGGTTGTCTCAGCGGGCAGTTTGCTAGGGGGTGTTTATGGTTTTCTACGTGAAGTTGTGGTTTCATGCAGGTTTTTGTCAGCGCGTTTTTCACTTCAATATATGAGTGACGTCAATCGGAAAAAAACTGTACAAAGACTTCTGTGATGTTGTTCTTCCTGTGGCTTTATATCGGTCTCTTTGGAGAGCTAGCCATGGGCACAATGTTCTGAAGCGCGTTAAGGCGATGCTAGTACCGTCAGGCGCTAAGACGTTCTTTTTTAATTTGCACTCCGGAACGCTGACTGTCAAACCATGGCTGGCTGAAAGAGGTTTCTTTTTTCCTTGGGGCACTCATTGTACAATTTGCAGGCAGGAGGAGCCAATTGAACATGTTTTTCTGCATTGTTGGGATGCTGTTTTCCTCTGGGATGTGCTCCAGCGCACAATCAAAAAAGATGTCCCCCTAGATGCGTATGGGATTCGCCACTTGCCAATAGAAAGTTATGATGGTACCCCATTCGATATGATCATGCTTATGGCCCTGCATAGCATTTGGAAACGTAGAATGGCGGTAAGGCACACTGATCTCGATGCAAGAGCGGCTCGTCAGTATTTTAAAGAAAGCATACGGAACTTCGTAGAGGAACAAAAGTTGCTGGAGTGCATCCCAGAGTGGTTGCCACGCGTAGAATTATTATTGGCGATAAGGGAATTTTAGCACAAGCGCAGCCGCAAAAGTTCTGCGGTCGTTTTTTACCATATTGCGAGTGTGCCTTTTGATTATTTGTGAATGTGTATTTTTTATCCGGGCCGATGACCGGCAATAAAGAAAAAAAAAGTCAGGATGGCCGAGTGGCCTAAGGCGCCAGACTCAAAGGAAACCTTACCCAGCGATGCGGGTTGTACGAGGCTTCTGGTCCACGTATGTGGGCGTGGGTTCGAATCCCACTTCTGACACAATATTTTGCGCTTTCTTGATACCGCGCGTTACGCGCCGCTCATTGCGCGCTCTTCTCACGGGACGTATACAGTGTCAGAATGGCCGAGTGATTCCATTTCTGGCCACCGTTGTGTTCGGACCTGGGTAACTTGGGCTCCCAAGCAACGGATTCAGCGGCCCTTTCAAGCCATGGAAACAGGTCTTTTGCTTCGGTCGACCAGGACTACCAAGTTGTATTTCCTCAACTGCCAACAGGTCAGGTTGTTACGGATACCAGTTTCCTTCATGCGGATTTACGTGCGCGCCCACACCGAGTGGAAGATTTTCGTGATGCCTTGGAAAATCTTGGAGCACTTCCCGAAGTTATCGCTTTGAGGGCGTACAGGATGAATCACGTTTGGGCCCTGACATTCAAGAGCGCTGAAGCAACGAAGAAAATGTTGTCAAAAGGGTAATTCCGAGTAGAGAGTAGCCAGTTCCTGGTAGTTAACCCCAACGACCAAGGCTTACGAATGAAGCTGCACTGGCTTCTTTACGGGGTCAGCGATGATGAAGTGCGTGCGACCTTGGCTCCGTATGGAAAGGTTACGGAAAGAGCATCACGGAAAGAGCATCGACAACCCGCATAGTGGCCATGAAACTGTGAGCCGGAGTCACTATCGATGACCTACCCCACCAGTTGCGTGTAGGAAGCGAACTCGCCCTAGTTGTTGTGCCGAACCGAGCACCATTATGCCCCCGTTGCAACACCACTGGCCACATTCGACGTGACTGCCGTGTGCCTGGTCTAAGGCGCCAGACTCAAAGAAAGCCTTACCCAGCGATGCAGGTTCCACGAGTCTTCTGGTCCACGTATGTGGGTTCGAACGCCACGTCTTACACAGTTTTCGCGTTCTTTTTATACCATGCTATACGCGCCACTCATTGCGCGCTCTTCTCCAGGGGGGGGGGGGGGGGGGGGGGGGATGTACAGTTTCAGGATAGTCGGGGATTCCACTTACGGCCGCGAAAGCGTACGGTCATGCTTTTCATGTGCTCCAACGGGGCGGTGTTAGCGGCCCAGTTTAGTCGTGCAGACAGGCACGATATGGAAGACAGCCAGGACTACCAAGGGCTTCTGCTTAATTTGCCAAAAGGTCTGATTGTTCTGAATACACTATTTTTTGCACGGTGACCTACGAGCAAGGCCGTACAGAGTTGAAGACTAACGGGATGCCTTTGAACGTTTGTAATTACTGCCTGAGGTTGACGCCTTAGGAGCATTTCAGATGAATCGTTTGTGAGCTGTTGCGTTCGAGAGCCATGAAAGCACGAAGAAGTTGTTGGCTGCGGGGAATATGACTCTGAAAGGCAGAAAATGTCTGGTAGCAGACCCAAACAACCACGATGTCCGAGTGAAAATCCACTGGGTCCTTCCTAATGTGACCACCGACGACATCCGCATGGCCTTTGAGCCATACGGCGAGGTGATGGAAACGACAAAGGAACGCTGGCGTGTCCTTGGCATTTCTGAAAAAGGTACGACAACAGGCGTGCTGAACCTCAAGCTGAAGGCCGGTGTCACGACTGAAGATATTCCATATGAAGTACGTATCGCTGGTGAGCCTGCTCTCGTAGCTATTCCAGGCCCGGCACCGCTTTGCTTGCGCGGCCAGGGTAAAGGGCATATCCGCCGCGACTGCCGGATACCGCGATGTTCACTCTGCCGACGCCTAGGCCACGACGAAAGCGAGTGCGTGCCCACGCACGCAAATATAACGCACAGAAAGGACGCTGATATAATGGGTAATATCATGGACAAGGCTGAACCTGGAGAAGCAGCCGCCACGGTGACGAAGGAACAAAAAGCTGTGGCAAAGCCCCCGGCAGCGATAAAGCAACGGGAGTCAACTAGTGAAAAAAAAATGTGAAAAAATCCACATGGTGCAAATAGTGACGACGTGCACAACAAAATGGATGAAAAAGGTTCCCATCAAGGGAAACCTTCAAGTGAAGCTATCGTGACATCGCCAAATGGAACACCGACAATGCAGTGTCAAATAATAGAAGAAGGCGTCGGCAAAGCGCATGCACAGCGACAGTGTCGGCGAACCGGACAATCTGGGTGGTGCAGGTGGCGGGGGGCCGCCATTGAAAACGGCGCTCACGCGACAAACGTCGTTAAAGCCGAAACCGAACACTCCTCCTGATAGACGCCCGGTGGAGAAACCGCCGGAATTAAGGCGCGGACTCGCTTCCCCTAGGTAAGTAAGCAAAATGGGACCGAATAAGCAACGCCGCGTAGACGATGATATCCCGTCCAGCTACCGAACATCGGTTGAAGAGGCAGGCGACGCGCAGCGAGTTCATCCTGACCCACTACTGCCGCAACTGAGTGAGAGAGAAAATTTTATTGTCACTCAGTGGATTACCGAGCAGGTGGCCTCAGTCCAGGCCGCCTCTCTCAGCGTGCTTGATGGCGGTTGAGATGTATGCTGCCTGGTATTCTTGTCCCTGATATGTGGTGGCTGTAGTCAGCCACCCGGGGTTTAGAGGTAGGGATAAAGAGGTGGGATCAGGAAGTATAGGAGGGGGGGAGTGGCATATCCACAATATGTGATTGGTGTTTGGCCGGTCGCCGCAGTGTATGCAGGGAGGGGGATCTTCTGTGAGACTGGAGGAGGTGAAGGCGGGCTGGGGTTTCAAGGGTGTCCGTTTCTGCTTTGCGGATGATGGTGCCTTGTTGGCATGTGATGTGGGGGTGCAGGGCAGGGAATAAGCGGTGCGAACGCTTTATGGTTCGAGGAAACGTGACGCTGTGGGGCTCGTCTGGGCAGATACAGGGATGACGGGAGCCCGGAGAAGAGTTTCTCGGGCGAGCAGGTTAGCCCTTTCATAACCCGGCATACCCTGGTGACCTGGGATCCAGACAATTGTAAGATGTGAGTGTAGGTCGCGTTGTTTTTGTTGAGCGATGTCGTGTGGGAGCGAGTTATGTATCAGGCGCCGGCAAGCTGCCATGGAGTCCGTGAATATGATGGGTACCGACGCAGTGGAAGCTGAAAAAGCGTGGGTGATGGCTTGCAATTCCGCCGTGCAATTCCGCCATGCATGGGTCCATGGAAGGTAGAATGGCTGTGTGGATGGCATACGAATGTTGATCTGTGGCTGCTATGGATGTAGTATGCAGTGCGTTGGATGCGTCGGGCTGAATTTAGTAGTGGAAACATGTTCCGAGGCAGTGGTGATATGTGAAGTTGTCAGTGAGTAGCATTGGGAAGAGTAGCTTTGCGTAGAGGGGGGTGGTGGAACATACTGGCCTAGTTGCGTCAGAATGTGCCGTCCCTGTCATGTGAGAAGAAGGCGGATATCCTGACGGCGTCTGTAGATGGCCACTAGTTCATCAACCGTGTTGTTACATCCCATTTCGAACAGGCGCTGGTTGCGGGTATTAACCTTAGGGAAGCCCCATATCCAACTTGGTGCCTTTACGTATTGTAAGGATTGGGAGGTCAATCCCACCGCTCGTAACCAGTTCTCAAGATTGGAGACGGGCATGAATTAGATGGTAGCTAGCCCATGCCGTCGTCCAACGTATCCACGCTGAGGACGTTGTTGAAGGGAAGGACTGCTTCTCATCGAGAACGAGGAATATGGGTTTATTTACAGTATTTACATAAGGACGTTGCAGTTCATCAGTCTAGCATGACTGCGAGAGAAAGTACCCTGAGTAGCCGCACAACAGCGGTTTATAGACACTCGGTCCTCCCTCGACCCTAGGTGAGAGAAACGTTCGATCAGCAGACGTAGACGAGCCGCCTATCAGCGGGAGGGCTTTCGCACCGGTTTCGCGGTCCGGAACACGCTTCCACACCGGTTTCACGGACGCCATCGAGGGCAGACGGACTTCGCAGTACTCGGGGCTTACGTCAGGAACGGTGCGTGGGAAGGGGCCTCCGAAGACGTTCCCTCGGGACCTCCCTTGCTCACGGCAGACCGGATCGGCGGTGGCGTGTTCAGTCACAAAGCCCGGTTCACCGAACTCATCTCGGCAATCCCGCGACGAAGGGTCGAGGACGCGGCGTGTTGTTCTACGCAGAGAGTAGACTTTGTGACGCCGTGTGGCTAGCGGGTAGTGGTAGCTTTCCAGGAAACGTCGACGCCACTCTCGCACCTGGCTGGCAAAACTTGCCCCTCAGCAGGCCGTTCTTAACAGTATCAAGGCGTGCAACTTGGTTTTCTGCTGCTGTGTCAGTCGAGTGTACGGGAGATGGTAGCGGAGGCGGGATATTAATAGGGTGTCGCAAAGTCTGAACATATCTATTTCTTTCAGCTCACGAGAGGAATTGGAAATACGACGGAGCATGCCGAGAACTTGCTCGCCCTGTTTTAGGACGTGATTGACAGCGGTAGAGCCACCACCATCTTGCTGGATGTGGATTCCCAAGAGGCGAATAGATTTAGGCTGTGGTATAGGGAGGCCGTGATGTGCGAGTTTTATGTGTGGCGGTTGCCATCGCTGGTAATGGCTTAGTAGAAATTCTGATTTGGTAGAGGAACATCTCAAGCCGATGTTGGTAGCAGCCTGATGTATGCTGTTTAGAGCATGTTCCAGGGTGTCTTGTATGTGTCCTGCCGAGCCACGATTCATCCAAAGGGTGCTATCATACCGGCGTATATAGCGTAGTGCAAATCTGCGACGGTGACCAGCGCTCGATGTATGTGGCACATGGCGAGGTTGAAAAGAGTGGGCGACGGTACGAAGCCCTGTAGAATGACACGTTGGGGACGGACGTATTTATATAGCCTGGTTCCACAGTTCGTTGCTTGGAGCTCCTCTAACATGCTGTCATGATGGACGTTATCAAAAGCCTTTTCGAGGTCGACTGAAAGAATTGCCTTCAGTTGAGCGGTGCTGGGGGTGGCAAATATTGCTTCCTGGAGTTGTAGAAGCGCATCCTGGGTGGAAATGTGTTGTCTGTACCCGATATGGCAGTGCGGGAGGTGTGTGGTATCCACTTGTGTGTAAAGTCGACGGAGGATTACTCGCTCCATAAGCTTTCTCGCACAAGTGAGGGAAATGGGTCGAAGATTGTCAATGATATGCGGTTTGCCCGGCTTGGGGATGAAGGTGATTGTGGCCGTCTTCCATTCTCTAGGTAGTGTACCGGAATGCCAAGCACTATTTATCACTTCAAGTAGGTGACCGTAATCTTGGTCGGCTGGGTTGCGAAGTTGGTGTACAGTGAGATTGTCGGGGCCCGACGCCGTGTTTACACGAGTTTCTGCCATAGCTTGTTCGAGTTCGGCTAACGTGACGTCCGCTGCCAGGGTGGTGTCGTTAGGTTTGTGCCCAGAGTAGTCTTTGTACGCGGGTTGCACGGGAGCGGCGATATATTTTGCCCGTAGGGCACGGTAAAGGTGGTCGGGAGATGCGTATTCGTCCAGAATTTTGCTCAGGGTCGTGCGTGCGGCGGTTTTGATTTGAGAAGGATTAAGTATAGTCCACAGACCAGACGGCACGCCAAAGCAACGTGCAGGGTGTCGCTGAGCTTATCGCAAATGCTGTACCACTGCTCCCGTGTAAGAGAGTCGGAATAAGTGGCAACTTCACTTAGAGGAGGGAGATGCGTTTGTGCAGGTGGCGGTTACACTTGTTTCGGCTGTATGAAGGCTCTACTGCATCCTTGCCTTCTGGGGTAAACACTGCGCGATCCGAGTGCTCCTCACATATTAAGGACGAAAAACTCGCTCTTCCCTTGCGTGTTGCCACCTTGAATGTACGGGGATCGACAACAAGAATACGGCAAAATCAACTTGACCAACTTTTTCTGGAAAATAACTTATACATTGCAGCCGTGCAAGCAACAAAGATAGAAAGTGAGGAGCAGACGGAGCGCATGGCGGGAACTTTTCGAAGACACTTCAATGTTTTTGTTAGCCGCGCGACAGGCACATCCGGTGGTTGTGCAGTTTATGTAAGGAATAACGTAGGCATCGAAGCTGAAAAAGTAGTTGCGTCAGAGGCATCCCGCCTCTGACGCAAGGACAAGCAACTTTGGTTGCTTGTCCTTGACTTTTCGTACTGCACAAGGGAGTGGCATGTTATCTGTATATATGCGCCAAACATCGATTATGAGCGTATTGTGTTGTTTGAAGATAGAACAATTTTAGAGCGCAACTCTTTGGCGTCCGTTCCTGGGTTTCACGCCGTCGTCGGCGTTGTCGTCGGCCTCGTAACCAGCTCCGCCCCCCTTTCATCCCCCCAGCGCTAGCAGCGACCGACTGATACCGCTGGATGCCGCTGACGCCGCTAGAAAGTCAAGATAACGTGACTGCATAGAACACCGTCGCCGCCATGCAGAAAGAGGAGGAAAGGGTACTCCCCCCCCTGTTCTTGTGTGGCGGATAGGGTGCTCTTCAGTCGCCGACGCGCCGGTTATTTCACGTAGGCCCCGGCACGTCGACGAATACGTGACCACCTTCCCACGGCTAGACCTGGTTCTTAGCGCTGCGGAAGCGAGGGTATCATATTGTTTGTGTCGGCATCGGCGGCGTTGTCCGTGAAACCAACTCCGCAGCTGGGGTTGACTCACTATCGGCGTCAGCGGCATCAGTCAGTCGCTGCTATCTCTTCCCTCCTCCCTTTATCGTGTTGTCCGCTTGCTGCGCGCGCTTCTGCCCCCATCGTTTGCCGCTGGGTGTACACGCCGCCCCCTCCCCCCTCTTCCTGCGAGTCTCCGGTTGTCAAAGCGCCGGCTCGAACTTAATTCCTTTCTTCGCTCCTCCTCCAATGCAACCCCATGTGCGGTGGCAATCAGAGAGCCAGATCGGTGGCGGCGGCGGATCTGTATATGTGCACCGCCCGAGCCGAAATCGCCGCTGCCGTTCGCCGTGTGCGGTGGCAATCAGAGAGCCAGATCGGTGGCGGCGGATCTGTATATGTGCACCGCCCGAGCCGAAATTGCCGCTGCCGTTCGCCACTGCGAAATTATCTGCCAGTTCTTTCTGAGCCATGAGCGAGACGACCGATGGAAGTCCTCCGTCTGCTGCTGCTGCTGCTGCTGCTGCTGCTGCTGCTGCTGCTGCTAAACGAGCTGCCAGAGCAGAGGCCCAGCGCCGTCGCCGTCAGAATCCAGAGGTGCGTGCCGCCGAGCCGAAATTGCCGCTGCCGTTCGCCACTGCGAAATTATCTGCCAGTTCTTTCTGAGCCATGAGCGAGACGACCGATGGAAGTCCTCCGTCTGCTGCTGCTGCTGCTGCTGCTGCTAAACGAGCTGCCAGAGCAGAGGCCCAGCGCCGTCGCCGTCAGAATCCAGAGGTGCGTGCCGCCGAAGCAGAAGCTTACCGTCGCCGCCGTCGAGATGATCCAGGAGTACGCGTCGCCGATGAGCCTATTTCTCCGACCACAAAGCTTCCTTCATGACTGTCAAGAACTGTTAGACGAGTCTTTGTTAAAGGAATACGTGTGAAAAATTTAAAAAAAATTATGTGATAGCGCATGCATGTGTTGCTCGATTTCTTTGCCTCAATCTATCGAAAAGGTGAAACAGCTTATTTGCTGCGCTCAAATTTCGCATTAGGAAGTAACGTAATCGTCGGTAATTTTTGAACAGTGATGAATACTGAATTCTGCATGGGGATCTTAATTGTGTATGTTTGGTTGAAGATCGAGCCAATAACATCAAGTTCACGAGTGCTCGTTTCACTGCTCCGGGAATATTATTTAGAAGACCTCGTTTATTTATTGTTAAAAGGAAGTAGCCCTACGTATACCCATTACCACCGCGGAAGGTGTGCTGGGCTGGATAGGATTTATGTTACAGTTGACCTTGCAAGCGATTGTGGCCACTATGAAGTGAAACATGTATCATTTAGTGACCATAGCCTTGTAATGGCTTCACTAGGAAGCAACCTTAGAAAAACACGTTTTAATTGGGCTTTGTGGAAGTTCAACGTAAAACCTTTACAAGATTAAAAATTTATGGAGTGTGTAACAAAAAGAATTAAACAAATGATATCCAAAGAGCCACATGGGTGGGCAGCTGAGTGGGAAAACTTCAAGAACGACGTCAAGATGATTGCGATTGATAGGGGAACCATTATCAGTCAAAAGCAAAAGTGTAATGAAAAAATTAAAAAGTACATGGTTTCTGGCTTCAGACGCATCATGTGAGAATTCTTGCCTACGCTGATGATGTAGGCATCTTTTCCACTGACCGCAAATGCATAGAAGAAGTCATAAGCATCACCAAAGATTTTCGCAAGCAGACAGGCTCCGCGATAAACAGGAAAAAAGGTGTCGGTTTCTGGCACGGCATATGGGACGTTAAACCACAAAGAGTTGCGAGCATCACGTGGGAAAGAAGCATTCCTACGTATTTAGGCGTGCCTCTCGAGCAATATAACCAAACTGCAGACTACTGGGATGACCTGACGCCAAGGGTGAAGGAAAAAGTTGGAGGGTGGCAAGGCCGCGAATTATCGATGTTTGCTCGGGCCAGTGCATGCAATGTTTTTTTTTTTTGATTGCCAAAGTGTGGTATGCGTTTCAGCTTTTGTCACTGTCACGCGTGCACTGCACCGAATATTCGCGGTTTTTAATTGGGGCTTCAATAAGGAGAGAATCAGCCGCACTAATCTATTTCGCGCATTGAAAGACGGAAGCCTAGGACTTTTTCATCTGTTCATCCGGCAAATTGTGTGGCATTTTATGTTCCCTCGAGACGAAAGAGATCCGTTTTTCAGAGCAATGGTGCAAATGCGCTTTACGAATGTACTGCCTGAATTTGCTGTGTCTAGTTCGAATGCAATTGACTGTGGTGTAAAATGGTTCTTCAGAGAATTGGTCACGTCATTTAGGATACTTAAAACACGCTTCTCATTCGAGAACCTGGGTCTTGTACCCAGAAAGAAACTATATAAAAATTTAATCGATGCAGTGATGGCAGTCCCATTATACCGATCGCTAAACATTGCCCTCAAAGGCCAAGATGTATCAAGGAGAGTTAGACGAATGACTGTTAGATGAGCTGTTAAAACGTTCTTTTTCAAATTACACACAAACACACTCCCTGTAAAAACATACCTCGATGAAAAGAGAATACTTGTACCGTGGACAACAAACTGCCTCTTGTCCATGAAACCATAAACAATCGAACGCACGTTTATTGATTGTTTGGATCCAGTCTTTTTCTGGGATGTTTTACAATGAACCCTGAAGACAGATTTACCGGTAACACCTCACGGAATTCGATATCTCTCAGTACACAATGAAAATAGCTTCCCCTATGACATAATGATGACACTGGGGCTACATAGCCTTTGGATCACAAGAACGGCAGTCAGGCACGCATACCCCAAAGCAAATTCTGCCAGAAAAAAACCTTATAGAGAGCATAACCTACATGCGCGATGTATATCGCACTTCAACCGAGCCACCAGATTGGATTTTGGTACTTGATGGGTTGGTAAAAATGAAGAAATTTTACTCAACCACATTGGTCAAGCAGACCCAAGTGGGCTTTTTGTATGTATACATGTCTTTACTGAACAAAAGTTTGCAAAAAGATACGAGGACTCGTTGGTGCAATACAAGCTGCGCTCGTCATACACAGCATCTCGTACGTCAACATCCATGTGCTTCGCGCGCACAAATGAAAACATGAAGGACGTGGCATACGATATTACGCGGCATAACATGGCGACAATAAGTGTCACTAATCACGCAAGTTATTCACATAAACTGCTAACTGCATCGCTGTTACACGCATGCAGGTTGATAACATAACATAGACGGCAGCACATTCCAAGCCACACATGCGAGCCGCGGAAAATCACACAACACCTGTTACGTCCACTCTCCTCTGCACAACTCGCGCACGCAATTTTCTTTCTAGCGCAGATCAACAAATTGAAGCCACGTAATAAGACGTTTCTGTAGCCCGTAAAGGCTGTCTATTCTACATGTATAGAGCGCATGCTCCTTTTTAGATACAGGCAACATCGGAAACCTTCGTTTCTCGCCATCGGCCATACCATGCTCATTCTACTTCCTGACGCGCTAGCTCCGCTGGAGCGGCGTTTGCGGCCCTCGCCGGCCGCGGCAACAGGAACAGCGTCGAAGACGTAAAGGACTACGAGATCGTTCTGCCTACTCTGCCCACCGGCCGTGTTGTTTTAAACACGTTGTTTCTGCACGGCGACGTGCGGGTGAGGCCCTACAGGGTCGAAGATTTCCGAGACGCCCTCGCCAACGCTGGTGTGCTCCCCGAGGTCGTGGCTTTGGGAGCGTACCAGATTAACCATGTGTGGGCGGTGACGTTGAACAGCGCGGAAGCCACAAGGAAACTGGCTGCTTTCAAGGAGCTGCAAGTTAAAGGCCGTCGCGGCATTGTTATTGACCCCGAGGACCAGCAGGTTAAACTGCGGCTGCATTGGATGCTCCACGGAGTGCAAGAAGAAGACATCAGGACTGCTTTTGCGGCGTTCGGGAAAGTAACCGAGGTGACGCGGGAGCGCTGGCGCGTCCAAGGCATGAGAGAGAAGGGCTCAACCACGAGAACCGTGCTGCTCAAGCTCAAGCCGGGAATAACGGTGGACGACCTGCCCCACCAGGTTCGAGTCGCCGGTGAGTTGGCCCTTGTGGTGGTACCCGGGCGGCCGATGCAGTGCCTGCGCTGCCATGGCACGGGCCATGTTCGCCGTGACTGTAAGGTGCCCCGGTGCTCGAAGTGCAGACGCTATGGACACGCGGACGCTGACTGCGTCCGTACCTACGCGGCGGCTACCGGGCTGGGAAAGACGGACGAGATCGCCGAACTCATGGACGTCGTTGAAGCCGAGGATGCAGCGAGGGGAACGGACGAGGTGGGCAAGCAAACGGCGCCACTCGACTCGTTAGCGTCTACCGGTGGAGACGCCCTCGCTGGGGATGGTTCAGCGAGCCAACAACCAGCGGATGACGTGCCTAGGTCAAACGAGACAACCGGAGAGGATGGGGAGAGCACTCCGGAGCCCAAGGTCGTCGAGCCCAAGGGTCCGAACGAGCTGCAACCGGACAAGAGCGGTGCCCACACGTCGACCAGCGTCTCCGCTGCGGCGAAGCGTTCCCACGCCCAAACCAGCGCCGACGGTGACCAGACTGCGACGCCCGGAGCCGAGGAGCCCCCGGCAAAGGCGCCTCAAGGCCGACGTTCATCGTTTCGGCCGCGCCCTAACGTTCCGGCAGACAAGCGTGCCGGAAATTCGGAGTCCTTAGGACACGCTCATGTTGTTCCGCCGGACCGCACTGGCGGCGATGGCGGCGTCTAGCCTCGTGCTAGACGCGACAGGTAAGCACCATATTCCCGGTCTCTTCCCCTAGTGTTAACATGGCTCCAACGTGTCCGTTGAAAGTCGCTACTCTAAATGTTCGAGGACTGGCAGGGAAAAGAAAGCAAGGCCAGCTTTACCGACTTATAACGGAGCACGACATTGATGTGCTAGCCGTGCAGGAGACGAAAGTCGATGGTGAAGAGGAGACCGGCGTTATGGTGCAGCGTTTCACGTCTAGGTTTTCCGCTGTAGTCAGTCATGCGGTGGGTACATCCGCTGGCTGTGTCCTTTTTGTTAAGAAGTTGCCAGGGCTAGAGGTGCATGCAATTTATTCGTGTGTGTCGGGCCGGTGTGTTGTCGTTGATTTTTCGTTCAACAACAACGAGTGGCGTATTGTATGCATGTACGCGCCCAATAAGGTGGATGAAAGGGCTCAGTTTTTTCACCAAATTCAAGAGCGTCTATGCAAGGGAAGACAGCCCATAGTAATGGGCGATTTCAACTGTGTCCTCAGTGCGCGGGATAAAACAAGCATTCGTGGGTTTAGGGACAAAAGCACAGAAGTGTTGTCGCGAATCATAGAGAACTGGGACCTTGAGGATGTGGCAGAGTGCCTCGAAGGAGCGCGTGCTGTAAAGTACACACGGTTTGAGGGCTCTAGTCACGCACGGCTCGACCGCATTTATGCGTCTGTTGACATCCTTCCGGAATGTAACAGTTACCAAGTAGCTCCAGTGTCGTTTTCTGACCATTGTTTAGTTCAGTGCTGCATAGGAATTCCAACGCGAGGTAACGCTTTCTCATGGGAAACGTGGAAATTAAATAATAAGCTTCTTCAGGATGAACCGTTTAACCGTGCAGTAAGAGAAGAAATAAGGAAAATAGACCCCAGTAAAAACCTTCACGTATGGCAACAGTGGGAGCTGAGTAAGGAAACCCTAAAAATAAAGGCAATAGAGAGGGCTACCTGTATTCGTTACGCGGAGAAACAAAAAGAGAGTGAGTTAAAGACACTTCTTCATAAACTGCTGAGGCAGGAATCTCAGGCACCAGGCAAATGGATAGAAGACATCAGAAAAGTGAAACAACCGCTAGAGCAACTTGAAGAGCAACGTTATCGGGGAGCACTGGTGAGGGCAAGGGCTGAAGACACAGCTGCTGGCGAAGCGCTGTCGAAACGAGCGCTAGGCTTAGAAAAAGCACGCGCTGAAAGGAATCACATCTACGGAATAGAATGGGGCGGGACTTTATCAACAGACCTAGACGACATCAAAGCTGCTTTTCATGAGCATTACCAGGCGCTATTCTCGTACCACAATGTAGACGCTACCACATTTGGGAATGAGTTTTTGCGAGCTATACCCCGACTGGACGACGAAAGAAAGCAAAGATTGGAACGAGCGATAACAGAAAGCGAAGTTGAACAGGCCATAGACAACTTAAACCTGGAAAAATCGCCTGGACCAGACGGCTTCAGCGCCGGGTTTTATAAAGAATTCAAGCACGAAATTAGCCCTGTCTTGAATGTAATCTTTAATGAGGCTTACAAATTGAAAACATTGCCTCCGTCCTATGGGTCGTCCCACACCGTACTCATTCCTAAAACTGATGATGCAGCGAAATTAACATCTGTTACGTCGTATCGTCCCATAGCACTCACCAATATCGAGTATAAAATCTTTATGAAGATATTGGCGCGTAGATTGCAGTCAGTGATACAGGACATTGTCGGGCCTCACCAGACATGTGGGATTAAAGGTCGGACTATTGTTACCAATATTCACAAAGCTCGCAGTGTCCTTGAGTGCTGTGATGATAGTAATGGTCGTACTGCCATTTTACAGATTGACCTCGAGAAGGCCTTTGATTGCGTGGCTCATGAAATCATGTTTGCCGTCTTAAACCATGCCAATCTCGGATCTGTAAGCTGTGAGGGGGTCGCCCTGGCGTACCGTAACTGCACGACCAGATTGATCGTAAATAAGAGTTTGGGGGCTCCCATTAGGCTGCAACGTTCTGTGCGTCAAGGCTGCCCTCTCAGCCCTCTGTTGTTTGGTATCTACATTGAAACCCTGTGTATGAGATTGATTGAAAACAATAGAATTACAGGATTTAGGCTCCAAGCAGTTGAAGTGAAGCTGTTGGCTTATGCAGATGATGTCGCTGTTTTTGCGGAGGATCAGCGGAGCATAATTGAGGCTGTCAAATGTGTCCGTAAATTTAGCTACGTCACTGGTAGTGGAGTTAACTGGTCGAAGTGCCTCGGGCTCTGGCATGGATCGTGGCCAACGAAGCCAGATCATTTTGCCAACGTGCATTGGGTGACGACCCCAGGCAAGTACTTGGGCGTCCCGCTAGATGCCTATCGCGATAGCGAGCAGTACTGGAAAGGGCAGGTCAAAGACACACGGGAGAGAGCTGAGAAATGGAAAGGCACTAACCTCTCTATTTTTGCCAGAGCCACTGTTTGTAAACTTTTCTTTATCAGCAAGCTTTGGTACGTAATGCAAGTATTGCACTGTTCACGGTCAAATGTTCAGAAGCTACAAAGGATTTTCGCAGTCTTTGTCTGGGCGTCGGAATGGGAGCGCTGCAGCCGGACCAACTTGTTCCGACGGGTAAAAGACGGGGGGCTGGGATTGGGCCATCTCTTTCTACGGCAGTTGATAAACCGGTTTCTGTTCTTTAGGGACGCAACCGACCCTTTCTTGCGCATAGTATGTCAAATGAGGCTGAGTAGACGGCTGCCAGAGTATGTGGTTTCAACCGAGGAGTTTTCGGGAGGGATTCGAGGGTTCTACAAAGAAGTTGTATCGAGTGTCCGATTTCTTTCAGTGCGCTTCTCGAATGATTACCTGTCCGGTGTGAACAAAAAGAAACTGTATTGTGCTTTGTGCGGCGTTCTTTTCCCAGTACCATTGTACAGGTCCTTGTACGGTGCAGGCCCAAGCAGCGATGTTTTAAAGAGAGTAAAGAAAATGTAGGTCCCGCCTGGAACCAAAACCTTCTTTTTCAAATTACACACGGGAACGTTACCAGTTAAGAAGTTTTTGGAGAGAAAAGGGGTATATTTACCGTGGGGAACGCACTGTTTAATCTGCAAGCAGCCAGAGACAATAGATCATGTTTTCTTAAATTGTTGGGAAGGCGTGTTCTTCTGGGATCTTTTGCAGAGGACACTAAAAAAAAGAATTTCCATTGGACCCGTACGGCATCCGCTACTTAAGCATAGACAATGAGGATGGGGCGCCTTTTGATTTAATTATGCTCTTGGGCCTCCATTGTATTTGGCGCGCGAGAATGGCAGGATACCATGTCGATAAAGATGCGCAGCCTGCACGTATGTATTTCAGAGAAAACATGCACTGGTTTGTCGCTATCCATAAAGCGGCAGGGGAACCACCGGAGTGGCTCCCAAGAGTAGAGCCGTTGGTTAATTTGCGTGAATTTTGATTATACTCAGCCAGTACGATACTGGTTGAATATGTGCACAACACCAAATGTATGTTGTACTTTGTTTTTTGTTACGGTGATTGTTTTTTCCTCTTGTACATAGTTATGTACCAAAAATCAGGCAGTAAAGAAAAAAAAATCGGCCATACCATGCTCAATGCGCCGGTTCTCGTCCGATCCCCGAAGCTAAGCAGCATTGGAGTCGGTCAGTACTTGGGAGGGAGACCACCTGGGAACACCGAGTGCTGATGGCACCTTTCTTTCTAATTTTTTTTTGCCTGTACTTCTTTTTTTTATTATTAGTGTTATTATTTTAGTTGGCATGTTGCGCATGTAGGCGTAAAGCTGTGGTGAGTGGACGCGTTGGCGAAATGTAAACACTCATCATCCGTAGCATATCTCGTGCGTCAACGTCGACGTGAGCTTCGCGCGCAAAAATGAAAACAACATGAAAGACGCGGCATGATATTACGCGGAGTAATACGGCGACAAGAAGTGTCCCTAATCGCGCAAATTATTCGCATAAACTGCTAACTGCATCGCTATTACACGCGTGCAGGTTGGTAACATCACATAGACGGCAGCACATTCCAAGCCACCTAGCTGTGCAAGCCGCGGAAAAGCACACGCAACGTGTTACGTCCACTCTCCTCTGCACAACTCGCACACGCAATTTTCTCTTTTCTAGCGCAGGTCAACAAATTGAAGCCACGTAATGAGACGTTTCCGTAATCCGTAAAGACTATTCGTTGTAGGTGTAGAGAGCCAATGCTCCTTTTTTAGATACAGGCAACATCGGAAACCTTCGTTTCTCGCCATCGGCCATACCATGCTGAGACCCCTGTGTCACGCTCTCTGTTGTGTTCGTTGTACGAAGAGTTTGAAACATGTAAAGGCAGGAAGAGGCTCACGAAGTTCGTGAGAGGGACGCCGAAGCCAGAGCATTGGAAGAATGCGAAATAGTTGGCTCTCTGCATACCAGCCAGTCGATATCGAGGCATACAGAGCAAACTACCTTTCCCGTATGCCTCAACTATCAGCGAAAACGAAGTCACTTCTAAAACGACCCATTACGCATGCTGAAATACAAAGTGCTATAGATAACCTGAGCCCTAATAGGTCGCCAGGCCCGGATGGTCTTGGCGCGGCCTTTAATGAAGCGTTCAAGAACGAGTTGGTGCCTCTGTTGAAAGCGTTGTTTGACGAAGTTTTTGCTACCAACAGATTACCACCATCTTTCTCTGAAGCCGATATATCGTCCTTATTCCTAAGACGAACCTAAGACCTATTCCCAAGACGCTCTCTGTTGTGTTCGTTGTACGAAGAGTTTGAAACATGGAAAGGCAAGAAGAGGCTCAGGAAGTTCCTGAGAAGGACCCCGAAGCCAGAGCATTGGAAGAATGCGAAATAGTTGGCTCTCTGCATACCAGCCAGTCGATATCGAGGCATACAGAGCAAACTACCTTTCCCGTATGCCTCAACTATCAGCGAAAACGAAGTCACTTCTAAATGTACACATTACGCATGTTGAAAAAGAAAGTGCTATAGATCACCTGAGCCCTAATAGATCGCCAGGCCCGGATGGTCTTGGCGCGGCCTTTAATAAAGCGTTCAAGAACGAGTTGGTGCCTCTGTTGAAAACGTTGTTTGACGAAGTTTTTGCTACCAACAGATTACCACCGTCTTTCTCTGAAGCCCATATATCGTCCTTATTCCTAAGACGAACCTAAGACCTATTCCTAAGACGCTCTCTGTTGTGTTCGTTGTACGAAGAGTTTGAAACATGGAAAGGCGAGAAGAGGCTCGGGAAGTTCCTGAGAGGGACACCGAAGCCAGAGCATTGGAAGAATGCGAAATCTTTGGCTCTCTCCATACCAGCCAGTCGATATGCAGGCATACAGAGCAAACTACATTTCCCGTATGCCTCAACTATGAGCGAAAACGAAGTCACTTCTAAATGTACACATTACGCATGTTGAAAAAGAAAGTGCTATAGATCACCTGAGCCCTAATAGATCGCCAGGCCCGGATGGTCTTGGCGCGGCCTTTAATAAAGCGTTCAAGAACGAGTTGGTGCCTCTGTTGAAAACGTTGTTTGACGAAGTTTTTGCTACCAACAGATTACCACCGTCTTTCTCTGAAGCCCATATATCGTCCTTATTCCTAAGACGAACCTAAGACCTATTCCTAAGACGCTCTCTGTTGTGTTCGTTGTACGAAGAGTTTGAAACATGGAAAGGCGAGAAGAGGCTCGGGAAGTTCCTGAGAGGGACACCGAAGCCAGAGCATTGGAAGAATGCGAAATATTTGGCTCTCTCCATACCAGCCAGTCGATATGCAGGCATACAGAGCAAACTACATTTCCCGTATGCCTCAACTATGAGCGAAAACGAAGTCACTTCTAGAAGCACCCATTACGCATGCTGAAATAGAAAGTGCTATAGATAACCTGAGCCCTAATAAGTCGCCAGGGCCGGATGGGCTTGGCGCGGCCTTTAATAAAGCGCTCAAGAACGAGTTGGTGCCTCTGTTGAAAACGTTGTTTGACGAAGTTTTTGCTACCAACAGATTACCACCGTCTTTCTCTGAAGCCCATATATCGTCCTTATTCCTAAGACGAACCTAAGACCTATTCCTAAGACGCTCTCTGTTGTGTTCGTTGTACGAAGAGTTTGAAACATGGAAAGGCGAGAAGAGGCTCAGGAAGTTCCTGAGAGGGACCCCGGTGCCAGAGCATTGGAAGAATGCGAAATAGTTGGCTCTCTGCATACCAGCCAGTCGATATGCAGGCATACAGAGCAAACTACCTTTCCCGTATGCCTCAACTATGAGCGAAAACGAAGTCACTTCTAGAAGCACCCATTACGCATGCGGAAATAGAAAGTGCTATAGATAACCTGAGCCCTAATAGGTCGCCAGGCCCGGATGGTTTTGGCGCGGCCTTTTATAAAGCGTTCAAGAACGAGTTGGTGCCTCTGTTGAAAGCGTTGTTTGACGAAGTTTTTGCTACCAACAGATTACCACCGTCTTTCTCTGAAGCCCATATATCGTCCTTATTCCTAAGACGAACCTAAGACCTATTCCTAAGACGCTCTCTGTTGTGTTCGTTGTACGAAGAGTTTGAAACATGGAAAGGCAAGAAGAGGCTCAGGAAGTTCCTGAGAGGGACACCGAAGCCAGAGCATTGGAACAATGCGAAATATTTGGCTCTCTGCATACCTGCCAGTCGATATCGAGGCATACAGAGCAAGCTATCTTTCCCATATGCCTCAACTATCAGCGAAAACGAAGTCACTTCTAGAAGCACCCATTACGCATGCTGAAATAGAAAGTGCTATAGATAACCTGAGCCCTAATAGGTCGCCAGTCCCGGATGGTCTTGGCGCGGCCTTTTATAAAGCGTTCAAGAACGAGTTGGTGCCTCTGTTGAAAGCGTTGTTTGACGAAGTTTTTGCTACCAACAGAATACCACCGTTTTTCTCTGAAGTACATATATCGTCCTTATTCCTAAGACGAACCTAAGACCTATTCCTAAGACGGTCTCTGTTGTGTTCGTTGTACAAAGTGTTTGAAACATGGAAAGGCAAGAAGAGGCTCAGGAAGTTCCTGAGGGGGACCCCGAAGCCAGAGCATTGGAAGAATGCGAAATAGTTGGCTCTCTGCATACCAGCCAGTCGATATGCAGGCATACAGAGCAAACTACCTTTCCCGTATGCCTCAACTATGAGCGAAAACGAAGTCACTTCTAGAAGCACCCATTACGCATGCGGAAATAGAAAGTGCTATAGATAACCTGAGCCCTAATAGGTCGCCAGGCCCGGATGGTTTTAGCGCGGCCTTTTATAAAGCGTTCAAGAACGAGTTGGTGCCTCTGTTGAAAGCGTTGTTTGACGAAGTTTTTGCTACCAACAGATTACCACCGTCTTTCTCTGAAGCCCATATATCGTCCTTATTCCTAAGACGAACCTAAGACCTATTCCTAAGACGCTCTCTGTTGTGTTCGTTGTACGAAGAGTTTGAAACATGGAAAGGCAAGAAGAGGCTCAGGAAGTTCCTGAGAGGGACACCGAAGCCAGAGCATTGGAACAATGCGAAATATTTGGCTCTCTGCATACCTGCCAGTCGATATCGAGGCATACAGAGCAAGCTATCTTTCCCATATGCCTCACCTAGCAGCGGAAACGAAGTCACTTCTAGACGAACCCATTATGCATGCTGAAATAGAAAGTGCTATAGATAACCTGAGCCCTAATAAGTCGCCAGGGCCGGATGGTCTTGGCGCGGCCTTTAATAAAGCGTTCAAGAACGAGTTGATGGCTCTGTTGAAAGCGTTGTTTGACGAAGTTTTTGTTACCATAAGATTACCACCGTCTTTCTCTGAAGCCCATATATCGTCCTTATTCCTAAGACGAACCTAAGACCTATTCCTAAGACGCTCTCTGTTGTGTTCGTTGTAGGAAGAGTTTGAAACATGGAAAGGCGAGAAGAGGCTCGGGAAGTTGCTGAGAGGGACCCCGATACCAGAGCATTGGAAGAATGCGAAATAGTTGGCTCTCTGCATACCAGCCAGTCAATATCGAGGCATACAGAGCAAGCTATCTTTCCCGTATGCCTCAACTATCAGCGGAAACGAAGTCACTTCTAGAAGCACCCATTATTCATGCTGAAATAGAAAGTGCTATAGATTACCTGAGCCCTAATAAGTCGCCAGGCCCGGACGGTCTTGGCGCGGCATTTAACAAAGCGTTCAAGAACGAGTTGTGCCTCTGTTGAAAGCGTTGTTTGACGAAGTTTTTGCTACCAATAGATTACCACCGTCTTTCTCTGAAGCCCATATATCGTCCTTATTCCTAAGACGAACCTAAGCCCTATTCCTAAGACGCTCTCTGTTGTGTTCGTTGTACGAAGAGTTTGAAACATGGAAAGGCGAGAAGAGGCTCGGGAAGTTCCTGAGAGGGACACCGAAGCCAGAGCATTGTAAGAATGCGAAATATTTGGCTCTCTGCATACCAGCCAGTCGATATGCAGGCATACAGAGCAAACTACATTTCCCGTATGCCTCAACTATGAGCGAAAACGAAGTCACTTCTAGAAGCACCCATTACGCATGCTGAAATAGAAAGTGCTATAGATAACCTGAGCCCTAATAAGTCGCCAGGGCCGGATGGGCTTGTCGCGGCCTTTAATAAAGCGTTATAGAACGAGTTGGTGCCTCTGTTGAAAACGTTGTTTGACGAAGTTTTTGCTACCAACAGATTACCACCGTCTTTCTCTGAAGCCCATATATCGTCCTTATTCCTAAGACGAACCTAAGACCTATTCCTAAGACGCTCTCTGTTGTGTTCGTTGTACGAAGAGTTTGAAACATGGAAAGGCGAGAAGAGGCTCAGGAAGTTCCTGAGAGGGACCCCGGTGCCAGAGCATTGGAAGAATGCGAAATAGTTGGCTCTCTGCATACCAGCCAGTCAATATCGAGGCATACAGAGCAAACTACCTTTCCCGTATGCCTCAACTATCAGCGAAAACGAAGTCACTTCTAGAAGCACCCATTACGCATGCTGAAATAGAAAGTGCTATAGATAACCTGAGCCCTAATAGATCGCCAGGCCCGGATGGTCTTGGCGCGGCCTTTAATAAAGCGTTCAAGAACGAGTTGGTGCCTCTGTTGAAAACGTTGTTTGACGAAGTTTTTGCTACCAACAGATTACCACCGTCTTTCTCTGAAGCCCATATATCGTCCTTATTCCTAAGACGAACCTAAGACCTATTCCTAAGACGCTCTCTGTTGTGTTCGTTGTACGAAGAGTTTGAAACATGGAAAGGCGAGAAGAGGCTCGGGAAGTTCCTGAGAGGGACACCGAAGCCAGAGCACTGGAAGAATGCGAAATATTTGGCTCTCTGCATACCAGCCAGTCGATATGCAGGCATACAGAGCAAACTACATTTCCCGTATGCCTCAACTATGAGCGAAAACGAAGTCACTTCTAGAAGCACCCATTACGCATGCTGAAATAGAAAGTGCTAGAGATAACCTGAGCCCTAATAAGTCGCCAGGGCCGGATGGGCTTGGCGCGGCCTTTAATAAAGCGTTCAAGAACGAGTTGGTGCCTCTGTTGAAAACGTTGTTTGACGAAGTTTTTGCTACCAACAGATTACCACCGTCTTTCTCTGAAGCCCATATATCGTCCTTATTCCTAAGACGAACCTAAGACCTATTCCTAAGACGCTCTCTGTTGTGTTCGTTGTACGAAGAGTTTGAAACATGGAAAGGCGAGAAGAGGCTCAGGAAGTTCCTGAGAGGGACCCCGGTGCCAGAGCATTGGAAGAATGCGAAATAGTTGGATCTCTGCATACCAGCCAGTCAATATCGAGGCATACAGAGCAAACTACCTTTCCTGTATGCCTCAACTATCAGCGAAAACGAAGTCACTTCTAGAAGCACCCATTACGCATGCTGAAATAGAAAGTGCTATAGATAACCTGAGCCCTAATAGGTCGCCAGTCCCGGATGGTCTTGGCGCGGCCTTTTATAAAGCGTTCAAGAACGAGTTGGTGCCTCTGTTGAAAACGTTGTTTGACGAAGTTTTTGCTACCAACAGATTACCACCGTCTTTCTCTGAAGCCCATATATCGTCCTTATTCCTAAGACGAACCTAAGACCTATTCCTAAGACGCTCTCTGTTGTGTTCGTTGTACAAAGTGTTTGAAACATGGAAGGCCAAGAAGAGGCTCAGGAAGTTCCTGAGGGGGACCCCGAAGCCAGAGCATTGGAAGAATGCGAAATAGTTGGCTCTCTGCATACCAGCCAGTCGATATGCAGGCATACAGAGCAAACTACCTTTCCCGTATGCCTCAACTATGAGCGAAAACGAAGTCACTTCTAGAAGCACCCATTACGCATGCGGAAATAGAAAGTGCTATAGATAACCTGAGCCCTAATAGGTCGCCAGGCCCGGATGGTTTTGGCGCGGCCTTTTATAAAGCGTTCAAGAACGAGTTGGTGCCTCTGTTGAAAGCGTTGTTTGACGAAGTTTTTGCTACCAACAGATTACCACCGTCTTTCTCTGAAGCCCATATATCGTCCTTATTCCTAAGACGAACCTAAGACCTAATCCTAAGACGCTCTCTGTTGTGTTCGTTGTACGAAGAGTTTGAAACATGGAAAGGCAAGAAGAGGCTCAGGAAGTTCCTGAGAGGGACACCGAAGCCAGAGCATTGGAACAATGCGAAATATTTGGCTCTCTGCATACCTGCCAGTCGATATCGAGGCATACAGAGCAAGCTATCTTTCCCATATGCCTCACCTAGCAGCGGAAACGAAGTCACTTCTAGACGCACCTATTATGCATGCTGAAATAGAAAGTGCTATAGATAACCTGAGCCCTAATAAGTCGCCAGGGCCGGATGGTCTTGGAGCGGCCTTTAATAAAGCGTTCAAGAACGAGTTGGTGGCTCTGTTGAAAGCGTTGTTTGACGAAGTTTTTGTTACCATAAGATTACCACCGTCTTTCTCTGAAGCCCATATATCGTCCTTATTCCTAAGACGAACCTAAGACCTATTCCTAAGACGCTCTCTGTTGTGTTCGTTGTAGGAAGAGTTTGAAACATGGAAAGGCGAGAAGAGGCTCGGGAAGTTGCTGAGAGGGACCCCGATACCAGAGCATTGGAAGAATGCGAAATAGTTGGCTCTCTGCATACCAGCCAGTCAATATCGAGGCATACAGAGCAAGCTATCTTTCCCGTATGCCTCAACTATCAGCGGAAACGAAGTCACTTCTAGAAGCACCCATTATTCATGCTGAAATAGAAAGTGCTATAGATTACCTGAGCCCTAATAAGTCGCCAGGCCCGGACGGTCTTGGCACGGCATTTAAAAAAGCGTTCAAGAACGAGTTGTGCCTCTGTTGAAAGCGTTGTTTGACGAAGTTTTTGCTACCAATAGATTACCACCGTCTTTCTCTGAAGCCCATATATCGTCCTTATTCCTAAGACAAACCTAAGCCCTATTCCTAAAACGCTCTCTGTTGTGTTCGTTGTACGAAGAGTTTGAAACATGGAAAGGCAAGAAGAGGCTCAGGAAGTTCCTGAGAGGGACCCCGTGCCAGAGCACTGGAAAAATGCGAAATAGTTGGCTCTCTGCATACCAGCCAGTCGATATCGAGGCATACAGAGCAAGCTATCTTTCCCGTATGCCTCAACTATCAGCGGAAACGAAGTCACTTTTTGAAGCACCCATTATGCATGCTGAAATAGAAAGTGCTATAGATAACCTGAGCCCTAATAAGTCGCCAGGGCTGGATGGTCTTGGCGCGGCCTTTAATGAAGCGTTCAAGAACGAGTTGTTGCCTCTGTTGAAAGCGTTGTTTGACGAAGTTTTTGCTACCAACAGATTACCACCATCTTTCTCTGAAGCCGATATATCGTCCTTATTCCTCAGACGAACCTAAGACCTATTCCTAAGACGCTCTCTGTTGTGTTCGTTGTACGAAGACTTTGAAACATGGAAAGGCAAGAAGAGGCTCAGGAAGTTCCTGAGAGGGACCCCGTGCCAGAGCACTGGAAGAATGCGAAATAGTTAGCTCTCTGCATACCAGCCAGTCGATATCGAGGCATACAGAGAAAGCTATCTTTCCCGTATGCCTCAACTATCAGCGGAAACGAAGTCACTTCTAGACGCACCCATTATGCATGCTGAAATAGAAAGTGCGACTTATTAGGGACCTGAGCCCTAATAAGTCGCCAGGGCCGGATGGTCTTGGCGCGGCCTTTATTAAGCGTTCAAGAACGAGTTGGTGGCTCTGTTGAAAACGTTGTTTGACGAAGTTTTTGTTACCATAAGATTACCACCATCTTTCTCTGAAGCCCATATATCGTCCTTATTCCTAAGAAGAACCTAAGACCTATTCCTAAGACGCTCTGTGTTGTGTTCGTTGTACGAAGAGTTTGAAACATGGAAAGGCAAGAAGAGGCTCAGGAAGTTCCCGAGAGGGACCCCGAAGCCAGAGCATTGGAAGAATGCGAAATAGTTGGCTCTCTGCATACCAGCCAGTCGATATCGAGGCATACAGAGCAAGCTATCTTTCCCGTATGTCTCAACTATCAGCGGAAACGAAGTCACTTCTAGAAGCACCCATTATGCATGCTGAAATAGAAAGTGCTATAGATAACCTGAGCCCTAATAAGTCGCCAGGCCCGGACGGTCTTGGCGTGGCATTTAAAAAAGCGTTCAAGAACGAGTTGTGCCTCTGTTGAAAGCGTTGTTTGACGAAGTTTTTGCTACCAACAGATTACCACCGTCTTTCTCTGAAGCCCATATATCGTCCTTATTCCTAAGACGAACCTAAGACCTATTCCTAAGACGCTCTGTGTTGTGTTCGTTGTACGAAGAGTTTGAAACATGGAAAGGCAAGAAGAGGCTCAGGAAGTTCCTGAGAGGGACCCCGAAGCCAGAGCATTGGAAGAATGCGAAATAGTTGGCTCTCTGCATACCAGCCAGTCGATATCGAGGCATACAGAGCAAGCTATCTTTCCCGTATGCCTCAACTATCAGCGGAAACGAAGTCACTTCTTGAAGCACCCATTATGCATGCTGAAATAGAAAGTGCTATAGATAACCTGAGCCCTAATAAGTCGCCAGGGCCGGATGGTCTTGGCGCGGCCTTTAATAAAGCGTTCAAGAACGAGTTGGTGCATCTGTTGAAAGCGTTGTTTGACGAAACTTTTGCTACCAACAGATTACCACCGTCTTTCTCTGAAGCCCATATATCGTCCTTATTCCTAAGACGAACCTAAGACCTATTCCTAAGACGATCTCTGTTGTGTTCGTTGTACGAAGAGTTTGAAACATGGAAAGGCAAGAAGAGGCTCAGGAAGTTCCTGAGAGGGACACCGAAGCCAGAGCATTGGAAGAATGCGAAATATTTGGCTCTCTGCATGCCTGCCATTTGATATCGAGGCATACAGAGCAAGCTATCTTTCCCGTATGCCTCACCTATCAGCGGAAACGAAGTCACTTCTAGACGCACCCATTATGCATGCTGAAATAGAAAGTGCGACTTATTAGGGACCTGAGCCCTAATAAGTCGCCAGGGCCGGATGGTCTTGGCGCGGCCTTTATTAAAGCGTTCAAGAACGAGTTGGTGGCTCTGTTGAAAGCGTTCTTTGACGAAGTTTTTGTTACCATAAGATTACCACCGTCTTTTTCTGAAGCCCATATATCGTCCTTATTCCTAAGACGAACCTAAGACCTATTCCTAAGACGCTCTCTGTTGTGTTCGTTGTACGAAGACGTTGAAACATGGAAAGGCAAGAAGAGGCTCAGGAAGTTCCTGAGAGGGACCCCGAAGCCAGAGCATTGGAAGAATGCGAAATAGTTGGCTCTCTGCATACCAGCCAGTCGATATCGAGGCATACAGAGCAAGCTATCTTTCCCGTATGCCTCAACTATCAGCGGAAACGAAGTCACTTCTAGGAGCACCCATTATGCATGCTGAAATAGAAAGTGCTATAGATAACCTGAGCCCTAATAGGTCGCCAGGGCCGGATGGTCTTGGCGCGGCCTTTAATAAAGCGTTCAAGAACGAGTTGGTGCATCTGTTGAAAGCGTTGTTTGACGAAGTTTCTGCTACCAACAGATTACCACCGTCTTTCTCTGAAGCCCATATATCGTCCTTATTCCTAAGACGAACCTAAGACCTATTCCTAAGACGCTCTGTGTTGTGTTCGTTGTACGAAGAGTTTGAAACATGGAAAGGCAAGAAGAGGCTCAGGAAGTTCCTGAGAGGGACCCCGAAGCCAGAGCATTGGAAGAATGCGAAATAGTTGGCTCTTTGCATACCAGCCAGTCGATATCGAGGCATACACAGCAAGCTATCTTTCCCGTATGCCTCAACTATCAGCGGAAACGAAGTCACTTCTAGACGCAACCATTATGCATGCTGAAATAGAAAGTGCTATAGATAACCTGAGCCCTAATAAGTCGCCAGGCCCGGACGGTCTTGGCGCGGCCTTTAATAAAGCGTTCAAGAACGAGTTGGTGCATCTGTTGAAAGCGTTGTTTGACGAAGTTTTTGCTACCAATAGATTACCACCGTCTTTCTCTGAAGCCCATATATCGTCCTTATTCCTAAGACGAACCTAAGACCTATTCCTAAGACGCTCTCTGTTGTGTTCGTTGTATGAAGAGTTTGAAAGATGGAAAGGCAAGAAGATGCTCAGGAAGTTCCTGAGAGGGACACCGAAGCAAGAGCATTGGAAGAATGCGAAATATTTGGCTCTCTGCATACCAGCCAGTCGATATCGAGGCATACAGCAAAAGCTATCTTTCCCGTATGCCTCACCTATCAGCGGAAACGAAGTCACTACTAGACGCAACCATTATGCATGCTGAAATAGAAAGTGCTATAGATAACCTGAGCCCTAATAAGTCGCCAGGCCCGGACGGTCTTGGCGCGGCATTTAAAAAAGCGTTCAAGAACGAGTTGGTGCCTCTGTTGAAAGCGTTGTTTGACGAAGTTTTTGCTACCAATAGATTACCACCGTCTTTCTCTGAAGCCCATATATCGTCCTTATTCCTAAGACGAACCTAAGACCTATTCCTAAGACGCTCTCTGTTGTGTTCGTTGTACGAAGAGTTTGAAACATGGAAAGGCAAGAAGAGGCTCAGGAAGTTCCTGAGAGGAACCCCGAAGCCAGAGCATTGGAAGAATGCGAAATAGTTGGCTCTCTGCATACCAGCCTTTCGATATCGAGGCATACAGAGAAAGCTATCTTTCCCGTATGCCTCACCTATCAGCGGAAACGAAGTCACTTCTAGAAGCACCCATTATGCATGCTGAAATAGAAAGTGCTATAGATAACCTGAGCCTTAATAGGTCGCCAGGGCCGGATGGTGTTGGCGCGGCCTTTAATAAAGCGTTCAAGAACGAGTTGGTGGCTCTGTTGAAAGCGTTGTTTGACGAAGTTTTTGCTACCAATAAATTACCACCGTCTTTCTCTGAAGCCCATATATCGTCCTTATTCCTCAGACGAACCTAAGACCTATTCCTAAGACGCTCTCTGTTGTGTTCGTTGTACGAAGAGTTTGAAACATGGAAAGGCAAGAAGAGGCTCAGGAAGTTCCTGAGAGAGACACCGAAGCAAGAGTATTGGAAGAATGCAAAATATTTGGCTCTCTGCATACCTGCCAGTCGATATCGAGGCATACAGAGCAAGCTATCTTTCCCGTATGCCTCACCTATCAGCGGAAACGAAGTCACTTCTAGACGCACCCATTATGCATGCTGAAATAGAAAGTGCGACTTATTAGGGACCTGAGCCCTAATAAGTCGCCAGGGCCGGATGGTCTTGGCGCGGCCTTTAATAAAGCGTTCAAGAACGAGTTGGTGGCTCTGTTGAAAGCGTTGTTTGACGAAGTTTTTGTTACCATAAGATTACCACCGTCTTTCTCTGAAGCCCATATATCGTCCTTATTCCTAAGACGAACCTAAGACCTATTCCTAAGACGCTCTCTGTTGTGTTCGTTGTACGAAGACTTTGAAACATGGAAAGGCAAGAAGAGGCTCAGGAAGTTCCTGAGAGGGACCCCGAAGCCAGAGCATTGGAAGAATGCAAAATAGTTGGCTAGTTGGATAGCCAGTCGATATAGAGGCATACAGAGAAAGCTATCTTTCCCGTATGCCTCAACTATCAGCGGAAACGAAGTCACTTCTAGAAGCACCCATTATGCATGCTGAAATAGAAAGTGCTATAGATAACCTGAGCCCTAATAGGTCGCCAGGGCCGGATGGTCTTGGCGCGGCCTTTAATAAAGCGTTCAAGAACGAGTTGGTGCCTCTGTTGAAAGCCTTGTTTGACGAAACTTTTGCTACCAACAG
The DNA here is from genome assembly GCF_038994185.2 of Dermacentor albipictus. Taxonomy (NCBI): domain Eukaryota; kingdom Metazoa; phylum Arthropoda; class Arachnida; order Ixodida; family Ixodidae; genus Dermacentor; species Dermacentor albipictus. The sequence continues at coordinate 55,731 of NW_027225697.1, forward strand.
ATTACCACCATATTTCTCTGAAGCCCATATATCGTCCTTATTCCTCAGACGAGCCTAAGACCTATTCCTAAGACGCTCTCTGTTGTGTTCGTTGTACGAAGACTTTGAAACATGGAAAGGCAAGAAGAGGCTCAGGAAGTTCCTGAGAGGAACCCCGAAGCCAGAGCATTGGAAGAATGCGAAATAGTTGGCTCTCTGCATACCAGCCAGTCGATATCGAGGCATACAGAGCAAGCTATCTTTCCCGTATGCCTCAACTATCAGCGGAAACGAAGTCACTTCTTGAAGCACCCATTATGCATGCTGAAATAGAAAGTGCTATAGATAACCTGAGCCCTAATAAGTCGCCAGGGCTGGATGGTTTTGGCGCGGCCTTTAATAAAGCGTTCAAGAACGAGTTGGTGCCTCTGTTGAAAGCGTTGTTTGACGAAATTTTTGCTACCAACAGATTACCACCGTCTTTCTCTGAAGCCCATATATCGTCCTTATTCCTCAGACGAACCTAAGACCTATTCCTAAGACGCTCTCTGTTGTGTTCGTTGTACGAAGACTTTGAAACATGGAAAGGCAAGAAGAGGCTCAGGAAGTTCCTGAGAGGGACCCCGTGCCAGAGCACTGGAAGAATGCGAAATAGTTGGCTCTCTGCATACCAGCCAGTCGATATCGAGGCATACAGAGCAAGCTATCTTTCCCGTATGCCTCAACTATCAGCGGAAACGAAGTCCCTTCTTGAAGCACCCATTATGCATGCTGAAATAGAAAGTGCTATAGATAACCTGAGCCCTGATAAGTAGCCAGGGCCGGATGGTCTTGGCGCGGCCTTTAATAAAGCGTTCAAGAACGAGTTGGTGGCTCTGTTGAAAGCGTTGTTTGAGGAAGTTTCTGCTACCAACAGATTACCACCGTCTTTCTCTGAAGCCCATTTATCGTCCTTATTCCTCAGACGAACGTAAGACCTATTCCTAAGACGCTCTCTGTTGTGTTCGTTGTACGAAGACTTTGAAACATGGAAAGGCAAGAAGAGGCTCAGGAAGTTCCTGAGAGGAACCCCGAAGCCAGAGCATTGGAAGAATGCGAAATAGTTGGCTCTCTGCATACCAGCCAGTCGATATCGAGGCATACAGAGCAAGCTATCTTTCCCGTATGCCTCAACTATCAGCGGAAACGAAGTCACTTCTTGAAGCACCCATTATGCATGCTGAAATAGAAAGTGCTATAGATAGCCTGAGCCCTAATAAGTCGCCAGGGCTGGATGGTTTTGGCGCGGCCTTTAATAAAGCGTTCAAGAACGAGTTGGTGCCTCTGTTGAAAGCGTTGTTTGACGAAATTTTTGCTACCAACAGATTACCACCGTCTTTCTCTGAAGCCCATATATCGTCCTTATTCCTCAGACGAACCTAAGACCTATTCCTAAGACGCTCTCTGTTGTGTTCGTTGTACGAAGACTTTGAAACATGGAAAGGCAAGAAGAGGCTCAGGAAGTTCCTGAGAGGGACCCCGTGCCAGAGCACTGGAAGAATGCGAAATAGTTGGCTCTCTGCATACCAGCCAGTCGATATCGAGGCATACAGAGCAAGCTATCTTTCCCGTATGCCTCAACTATCAGCGGAAACGAAGTCACTTTTTGAAGCACCCATTATGCATGCTGAAATAGAAAGTGCTATAGATAACCTGAGCCCTAATAAGTCGCCAGGGCTGGATGGTCTTGGCGCGGCCTTTAATAAAGCGTTCAAGAACGAGTTGGTGCCTCTGTTGAAAGCGTTGTTTGACGAAGTTTTTGCTACCAACAGATTACCACCGTCTTTCTCTGAAGCCCATATATCGTCCTTATTCCTCAGACGAACCTAAGACCTATTCCTAAGACGCTCTCTGTTGTGTTCGTTGTACGAAGACTTTGAAACATGGAAAGGCAAGAAGAGGCTCAGGAAGTTCCTGAGAGGGACCCCGTGCCAGAGCACTGGAAGAATGCGAAATAGTTGGCTCTCTGCATACCAGCCAGTCGATATCGAGGCATACAGAGAAAGCTATCTTTCCCGTATGCCTCAACTATCAGCGGAAACGAAGTCACTTCTTGAAGCACCCATTATGCATGCTGAAATTGAAAGTGCTATAGATAACCTGAGCCTTAATAGGTCGCCAGGGCCGGATGGTGTTGGCGCGGCCTTTAATAAAGCGTTCAAGAACGAGTTGGTGGCTCTGTTGAAAGCGTTGTTTGACGAAGTTTTTGCTACCAATAAATTACCACCGTCTTTCTCTGAAGCCCATATATCGTCCTTATTCCTCAGACGAACCTAAGACCTATTCCTAAGACGCTCTCTGTTGTGTTCGTTGTACGAAGAGTTTGAAACATGGAAAGGCAAGAAGAGGCTCAGGAAGTTCCTGAGAGAGACACCGAAGCAAGAGTATTGGAAGAATGCAAAATATTTGGCTCTCTGCATACCTGCCAGTCGATATCGAGGCATACAGAGCAAGCTATCTTTCCCGTATGCCTCACCTATCAGCGGAAACGAAGTCACTTCTAGACGCACCCATTATGCATGCTGAAATAGAAAGTGCGACTTATTAGGGACCTGAGCCCTAATAAGTCGCCAGGGCCGGATGGTCTTGGCGCGGCCTTTAATAAAGCGTTCAAGAACGAGTTGGTGGCTCTGTTGAAAGCGTTGTTTGACGAAGTTTTTGTTACCATAAGATTACCACCGTCTTTCTCTGAAGCCCATATATCGTCCTTATTCCTAAGACGAACCTAAGACCTATTCCTAAGACGCTCTCTGTTGTGTTCGTTGTACGAAGACTTTGAAACATGGAAAGGCAAGAAGAGGCTCAGGAAGTTCCTGAGAGGGACCCCGAAGCCAGAGCATTGGAAGAATGCAAAATAGTTGGCTAGTTGGATAGCCAGTCGATATAGAGGCATCCAGAGAAAGCTATCTTTCCCGTATGCCTCAACTATCAGCGGAAACGAAGTCACTTCTAGAAGCACCCATTATGCATGCTGAAATAGAAAGTGCTATATATAACCTGAGCCCTAATAGGTCGCCAGGGCCGGATGGTCTTGGCGCGGCCTTTAATAAAGCGTTCAAGAACGAGTTGGTGCCTCTGTTGAAAGCCTTGTTTGACGAAACTTTTGCTACCAACAGATTACCACCATATTTCTCTGAAGCCCATATATCGTCCTTATTCCTCAGACGAGCCTAAGACCTATTCCTAAGACGCTCTCTGTTGTGTTCGTTGTACGAAGACTTTGAAACATGGAAAGGCAAGAAGAGGCTCAGGAAGTTCCTGAGAGGAACCCCGAAGCCAGAGCATTGGAAGAATGCGAAATAGTTGGCTCTCTGCATACCAGCCAGTCGATATCGAGGCATACAGAGCAAGCTATCTTTCCCGTATGCCTCAACTATCAGCGGAAACGAAGTCACTTCTTGAAGCACCCATTATGCATGCTGAAATAGAAAGTGCTATAGATAACCTGAGCCCTAATAAGTCGCCAGGGCTGGATGGTTTTGGCGCGGCCTTTAATAAAGCGTTCAAGAACGAGTTGGTGCCTCTGTTGAAAGCGTTGTTTGACGAAATTTTTGCTACCAACAGATTACCACCGTCTTTCTCTGAAGCCCATATATCGTCCTTATTCCTCAGACGAACCTAAGACCTATTCCTAAGACGCTCTCTGTTGTGTTCGTTGTACGAAGACTTTGAAACATGGAAAGGCAAGAAGAGGCTCAGGAAGTTCCTGAGAGGGACCCCGTGCCAGAGCACTGGAAGAATGCGAAATAGTTGGCTCTCTGCATACCAGCCAGTCGATATCGAGGCATACAGAGCAAGCTATCTTTCCCGTATGCCTCAACTATCAGCGGAAACGAAGTCCCTTCTTGAAGCACCCATTATGCATGCTGAAATAGAAAGTGCTATAGATAACCTGAGCCCTGATAAGTAGCCAGGGCCGGATGGTCTTGGCGCGGCCTTTAATAAAGCGTTCAAGAACGAGTTGGTGGCTCTGTTGAAAGCGTTGTTTGAGGAAGTTTCTGCTACCAACAGATTACCACCGTCTTTCTCTGAAGCCCATTTATCGTCCTTATTCCTCAGACGAACGTAAGACCTATTCCTAAGACGCTCTCTGTTGTGTTCGTTGTACGAAGACTTTGAAACATGGAAAGGCAAGAAGAGGCTCAGGAAGTTCCTGAGAGGAACCCCGAAGCCAGAGCATTGGAAGAATGCGAAATAGTTGGCTCTCTGCATACCAGCCAGTCGATATCGAGGCATACAGAGCAAGCTATCTTTCCCGTATGCCTCAACTATCAGCGGAAACGAAGTCACTTCTTGAAGCACCCATTATGCATGCTGAAATAGAAAGTGCTATAGATAGCCTGAGCCCTAATAAGTCGCCAGGGCTGGATGGTTTTGGCGCGGCCTTTAATAAAGCGTTCAAGAACGAGTTGGTGCCTCTGTTGAAAGCGTTGTTTGACGAAATTTTTGCTACCAACAGATTACCACCGTCTTTCTCTGAAGCCCATATATCGTCCTTATTCCTCAGACGAACCTAAGACCTATTCCTAAGACGCTCTCTGTTGTGTTCGTTGTACGAAGACTTTGAAACATGGAAAGGCAAGAAGAGGCTCAGGAAGTTCCTGAGAGGGACCCCGTGCCAGAGCACTGGAAGAATGCGAAATAGTTGGCTCTCTGCATACCAGCCAGTCGATATCGAGGCATACAGAGCAAGCTATCTTTCCCGTATGCCTCAACTATCAGCGGAAACGAAGTCACTTTTTGAAGCACCCATTATGCATGCTGAAATAGAAAGTGCTATAGATAACCTGAGCCCTAATAAGTCGCCAGGGCTGGATGGTCTTGGCGCGGCCTTTAATAAAGCGTTCAAGAACGAGTTGGTGCCTCTGTTGAAAGCGTTGTTTGACGAAGTTTTTGCTACCAACAGATTACCACCGTCTTTCTCTGAAGCCCATATATCGTCCTTATTCCTCAGACGAACCTAAGACCTATTCCTAAGACGCTCTCTGTTGTGTTCGTTGTACGAAGACTTTGAAACATGGAAAGGCAAGAAGAGGCTCAGGAAGTTCCTGAGAGGGACCCCGTGCCAGAGCACTGGAAGAATGCGAAATAGTTGGCTCTCTGCATACCAGCCAGTCGATATCGAGGCATACAGAGAAAGCTATCTTTCCCGTATGCCTCAACTATCAGCGGAAACGAAGTCACTTCTTGAAGCACCCATTATGCATGCTGAAATTGAAAGTGCTATAGATAACCTGAGCCCTAATAAGTCGCCAGGCCCGGACGGTCTTGGCGCGGCATTTAAAAAAGCGTTCAAGAACGAGTTGGTGCCTCTGTTGAAAGCGTTGTTTGACGAAATTTTTGCTACCAACAGATTACCACCGTCTTTCTCTGAAGCCCATATATCGTCCTTATTCCTCAGACGAACCTAAGACCTATTCCTAAGACGCTCTCTGTTGTGTTCGTTGTACGAAGACTTTGAAACATGGAAAGGCAAGAAGAGGCTCAGGAAGTTCCTGAGAGGGACCCCGTGCCAGAGCACTGGAAGAATGCGAAATAGTTGGCTCTCTGCATACCAGCCAGTCGATATCGAGGCATACAGAGCAAGCTATCTTTCCCGTATGCCTCAACTATCAGCGGAAACGAAGTCCCTTCTTGAAGCACCCATTATGCATGCTGAAATAGAAAGTGCTATAGATAACCTGAGCCCTGATAAGTAGCCAGGGCCGGATGGTCTTGGCGCGGCCTTTAATAAAGCGTTCAAGAACGAGTTGGTGGCTCTGTTGAAAGCGTTGTTTGAGGAAGTTTCTGCTACCAACAGATTACCACCGTCTTTCTCTGAAGCCCATTTATCGTCCTTATTCCTCAGACGAACGTAAGACCTATTCCTAAGACGCTCTCTGTTGTGTTCGTTGTACGAAGACTTTGAAACATGGAAAGGCAAGAAGAGGCTCAGGAAGTTCCTGAGAGGAACCCCGAAGCCAGAGCATTGGAAGAATGCGAAATAGTTGGCTCTCTGCATACCAGCCAGTCGATATCGAGGCATACAGAGCAAGCTATCTTTCCCGTATGCCTCAACTATCAGCGGAAACGAAGTCACTTCTTGAAGCACCCATTATGCATGCTGAAATAGAAAGTGCTATAGATAGCCTGAGCCCTAATAAGTCGCCAGGGCTGGATGGTTTTGGCGCGGCCTTTAATAAAGCGTTCAAGAACGAGTTGGTGCCTCTGTTGAAAGCGTTGTTTGACGAAATTTTTGCTACCAACAGATTACCACCGTCTTTCTCTGAAGCCCATATATCGTCCTTATTCCTCAGACGAACCTAAGACCTATTCCTAAGACGCTCTCTGTTGTGTTCGTTGTACGAAGACTTTGAAACATGGAAAGGCAAGAAGAGGCTCAGGAAGTTCCTGAGAGGGACCCCGTGCCAGAGCACTGGAAGAATGCGAAATAGTTGGCTCTCTGCATACCAGCCAGTCGATATCGAGGCATACAGAGCAAGCTATCTTTCCCGTATGCCTCAACTATCAGCGGAAACGAAGTCACTTTTTGAAGCACCCATTATGCATGCTGAAATAGAAAGTGCTATAGATAACCTGAGCCCTAATAAGTCGCCAGGGCTGGATGGTCTTGGCGCGGCCTTTAATAAAGCGTTCAAGAACGAGTTGGTGCCTCTGTTGAAAGCGTTGTTTGACGAAGTTTTTGCTACCAACAGATTACCACCGTCTTTCTCTGAAGCCCATATATCGTCCTTATTCCTCAGACGAACCTAAGACCTATTCCTAAGACGCTCTCTGTTGTGTTCGTTGTACGAAGACTTTGAAACATGGAAAGGCAAGAAGAGGCTCAGGAAGTTCCTGAGAGGAACCCCGAAGCCAGAGCATTGGAAGAATGCGAAATAGTTGGCTCTCTGCATACCAGCCAGTCGATATCGAGGCATACAGAGCAAGCTATCTTTCCCGTATGCCTCAACTATCAGCGGAAACGAAGTCACTTCTTGAAGCACCCATTATGCATGCTGAAATAGAAAGTGCTATAGATAGCCTGAGCCCTAATAAGTCGCCAGGGCTGGATGGTTTTGGCGCGGCCTTTAATAAAGCGTTCAAGAACGAGTTGGTGCCTCTGTTGAAAGCGTTGTTTGACGAAATTTTTGCTACCAACAGATTACCACCGTCTTTCTCTGAAGCCCATATATCGTCCTTATTCCTCAGACGAACCTAAGACCTATTCCTAAGACGCTCTCTGTTGTGTTCGTTGTACGAAGACTTTGAAACATGGAAAGGCAAGAAGAGGCTCAGGAAGTTCCTGAGAGGGACCCCGTGCCAGAGCACTGGAAGAATGCGAAATAGTTGGCTCTCTGCATACCAGCCAGTCGATATCGAGGCATACAGAGCAAGCTATCTTTCCCGTATGCCTCAACTATCAGCGGAAACGAAGTCACTTTTTGAAGCACCCATTATGCATGCTGAAATAGAAAGTGCTATAGATAACCTGAGCCCTAATAAGTCGCCAGGGCTGGATGGTCTTGGCGCGGCCTTTAATAAAGCGTTCAAGAACGAGTTGGTGCCTCTGTTGAAAGCGTTGTTTGACGAAGTTTTTGCTACCAACAGATTACCACCGTCTTTCTCTGAAGCCCATATATCGTCCTTATTCCTCAGACGAACCTAAGACCTATTCCTAAGACGCTCTCTGTTGTGTTCGTTGTACGAAGACTTTGAAACATGGAAAGGCAAGAAGAGGCTCAGGAAGTTCCTGAGAGGGACCCCGTGCCAGAGCACTGGAAGAATGCGAAATAGTTGGCTCTCTGCATACCAGCCAGTCGATATCGAGGCATACAGAGAAAGCTATCTTTCCCGTATGCCTCAACTATCAGCGGAAACGAAGTCACTTCTTGAAGCACCCATTATGCATGCTGAAATTGAAAGTGCTATAGATAACCTGAGCCCTAATAAGTCGCCAGGCCCGGACGGTCTTGGCGCGGCATTTAAAAAAGCGTTCAAGAACGAGTTGGTGCCTCTGTTGAAAGCGTTGTTTGACGAAGTTTTTGCTGCCAATAGATTACCACCGTCTTTCTCTGAAGCCCATATATCGTCCTTATTCCTAAGACGAACCTAAGACCTATTCCTAAGACGCTCTCTATTGTGTTCGTTGTACGAAGAGTTTGAAACCTGGAAAGGCAAGAAGAGGCTCAGGAAGTTCCTGAGAGGGACCCCGGTGCCAGAGCACTGGAAGAATGCGAAATAGTTGGCTCTCTGCATACCAGCCAGTCGATATCGAGGCATACAGAGCAAGCTTTCTTTTTCGTATGACTCAACTATCAGCGGAAACGAAGTCACTTCTTGAAGCACCCATTATGCATGCTGAAATAGAAAGTGCTATAGATAACCTGAGCCCTAATAAGTCGCCAGGGCCGGATGGTCTTGGCGCGGCCTTTAATAAAGCGTTCAAGAACGAGTTGGTGCCACTGTTGAAAGCGTTGTTTGTCGAAGTTTTTCTACCAACAGATTACCACCGTCTTTCTCTGAGCCCATATATCGTCCTTATTCCTCAGACGAACCTAAGACCTATTCCTAAGACGATCTCTGTTGTGTTCGTTGTACGAAGAGTTTGAAACATGGAAAGGCAAGAAGAGGCTCAGGAAGTTCCTGAGAGGAACCCCGAAGCCAGAGCATTGGAAGAATGCGAAATATTTGGCTCTCTGCATACCTGCCAGTCGATATCGAGGCATACAGAGCAAGCTATCTTTCCCGTATGCCTCACCTATCAGCGGAAATGAAGTCACTTCTAGACGCACCCATTATGCATGCTGAAATAGAAAGTGCTATAGATAACCTGAGCCCTTATAAGGTCGCCAGGGCCGGATGGTCTTGGCGCGGCCTTTAATAAAGCGTTCAAAAACGAGTTGGTGGCTCTGTTGAAAGCGTTGTTTGACAAAGTTTTTGTTACCATAAGATTACCACCGTCTTTCTCTGAAGCCCATATATCGTCCTTATTCCTAAGACGAACCTAAGACCTATTCCTAAGACGCTCTCTGTTGTGTTCATTGTACGAAGACTTTGAAACATGGAAAGGCAAGAAGAGGCTCAGGAAGTTCCTGAGAGGGACCCCGAAGCCAGAGCATTGGAAAAATGCGAAATAGTTGGCTCTCTGCATACCAGCCAGTCGATATCGAGGCATACAGAGAAAGCTATCTTTCCCGTATGCCTCAACTATCAGCGGAAACGAAGTCACTTCTAGAAGCACCCATTATGCATGCTGAAATAGAAAGTGCGATAGATAACCTGAGCCCTAATAGGTCGCCAGGCCCGGATGGTCTTGGCGCGGCCTTTTATAAAGCGTTCAAGAACGAGTTGGTGCCTCTGTTGAAAGCGTTGTTTGACGAAGTTTTTGCTACCAACAGATTACCACCGTCTTTCTCTGAAGCCCATATATCGTCCTTATTCCTCAGACGAACCTAAGACCTATTCCTAAGACGCTCTCGGTTGTGTTCGTTGTACGAAGTGTTTGAAACATGGAAAGGCAAGAAGAGGCTCGGGAAGTTCCTGAGAGGGACCCCGAAGCCAGAGCATTGGAAGAATGCGAAATAGTTGGCTCTCTGCATACCAGCCAGTCGATATGCAGGCATACAGAGCAAACTACATTTCCCGTATGCCTCAACTATGAGCGAAAACAAAGTCACTTCTAGAAGCACCCATTATGCATGCTGAAATAGAAAGTGCTATAGATAACATGAGCCCTAATAAGACGCCAGGCCCGGATGGTCTTGGCGCGGCATTTAAAAAAGCGTTCAAGAACGAGTTGGTGCCTCTGTTGAAAGCGTTGTTCGACGAAGTTTTTGCTACCAATAGATTACCACCGTCTTTCTCTGAAGCCCATATATCGTCCTTATTCCTAAGACGAACCTAAGACCTATTCCTAAGACGCTCTCTGTTGTGTTCGTTGTAGGAAGAGTTTGAAACATGGAAAGGCGAGAAGAGGCTCGGGAAGTTGCTGAGAGGGACCCCGATACCAGAGCATTGGAAGAATGCGAAATAGTTGGCTCTCTGCATACCAGCCAGTCAATATCGAGGCATACAGAGCAAGCTATCTTTCCCGTATGCCTCAACTATCAGCGGAAACGAAGTCACTTCTAGAAGCACCCATTATTCATGCTGAAATAGAAAGTGCTATAGATTACCTGAGCCCTAATAAGTCGCCAGGCCCGGACGGTCTTGGCACGGCATTTAAAAAAGCGTTCAAGAACGAGTTGTGCCTCTGTTGAAAGCGTTGTTTGACGAAGTTTTTGCTACCAATAGATTACCACCGTCTTTCTCTGAAGCCCATATATCGTCCTTATTCCTAAGACGAACCTAAGCCCTATTCCTAAAACGCTCTCTGTTGTGTTCGTTGTACGAAGAGTTTGAAACATGGAAAGGCAAGAAGAGGCTCAGGAAGTTCCTGAGAGGGACCCCGTGCCAGAGCACTGGAAAAATGCGAAATAGTTGGCTCTCTGCATACCAGCCAGTCGATATCGAGGCATACAGAGCAAGCTATCTTTCCCGTATGCCTCAACTATCAGCGGAAACGAAGTCACTTTTTGAAGCACCCATTATGCATGCTGAAATAGAAAGTGCTATAGATAACCTGAGCCCTAATAAGTCGCCAGGGCTGGATGGTCTTGGCGCGGCCTTTAATGAAGCGTTCAAGAACGAGTTGTTGCCTCTGTTGAAAGCGTTGTTTGACGAAGTTTTTGCTACCAACAGATTACCACCATCTTTCTCTGAAGCCGATATATCGTCCTTATTCCTCAGACGAACCTAAGACCTATTCCTAAGACGCTCTCTGTTGTGTTCGTTGTACGAAGACTTTGAAACATGGAAAGGCAAGAAGAGGCTCAGGAAGTTCCTGAGAGGGACCCCGTGCCAGAGCACTGGAAGAATGCGAAATAGTTAGCTCTCTGCATACCAGCCAGTCGATATCGAGGCATACAGAGAAAGCTATCTTTCCCGTATGCCTCAACTATCAGCGGAAACGAAGTCACTTCTTGAAGCACCCATTATGCATGCTGAAATAGAAAGTGCTATAGATAACCTGAGCCCTAATAAGTCGCCAGGGCTGGATGGTCTTGGCGCGGCCTTTAATAAAGCGTTCAAGAACGAGTTGGTGCCTCTGTTGAAAGCGTTGTTTGACGAAGTTTTTGCTACCAACAGATTACCACCGTATTTCTCTGAAGCCCATATATCGTCCTTATTCCTCAGACGAACCTAAGACCTATTCCGAAGACGCTCTCTGTTGTGTTCGTTGTACGAAGACTTTGAAACATGGAAAGGCAAGAAGAGGCTCAGAAAGTTCCTGAGAGGGACCCCGTGCCAGAGCACTGGAAGAATGCGAAATAGTTGGCTCTCTGCATACCAGCCAGTCGATATCGAGGCATACAGAGAAAGCTATCTTTCCCGTATGCCTCAACTATCAGCGGAAACGAAGTCACTTCTTGAAGCACCCATTATGCATGCTGAAATAGAAAGTGCTATAGATAACCTGAGCCCTAATAAGTCGCCAGGCCCGGGCGGTCTTGGCGCGGCATTTAAAAAAGCGTTCAAAAACGAGTTGTGCCTCTGTCGAAAGCGTTGTTTCACGAAGTTTTTGCTACCAATAGATTACCACCGTCTTTCTCTGAAGCCCATATATCGTCCTTATTCCTAAGACGAACCTAAGACCTATTCCTAAGACGCTCTCTGTTGCGTTCGTTGTACGAAGAGTTTGAAACATGGAAAGGCAAGAAGAGGCTCAGGAAGTTCCTCAGAGGGACCCCGTGCCAGAGCACTGGAAGAATGCGAAATAGTTAGCTCTCTGCATACCAGCCAGTCGATATCGAGGCATACAGAGCCAGCTATCTTTCCCGTATGCCTCAACTATCAGCGGAAACGAAGTCACTTCTTGAAGCACCCATTACGCATGCTGAAATAGAAAGTGCGACTTATTAGGGACCTGAGCCCTAATAAGTCGCCAGGGCCGGATGGTCTTGGCGCGGCCTTTATTAAGCGTTCAAGAACGAGTTGGTGGCTCTGTTGAAAACGTTGTTTGACGAAGTTTTTGTTACCATAAGATTACCACCATCTTTCTCTGAAGCCCATATATCGTCCTTATTCCTCAGACGAACCTAAGACCTATTCCTAAGACGCTCTCTGTTGTGTTCGTTGTACGAAGAGTTTGAAATATGGAAAGGCAAGAAGAGGCTCAGGAAGTTCCTGAGAGGGACACCGAAGCCAGAGCATTGGAAGAATGCGAAATATTTGGCTCTCTGCATACCTGCCAGTCGATATCGAGGCATACAGAGCAAGCTATCTTTCCCGTATGCCTCACCTATCAGCGGAAACGAAGTCACTTCTAGACGCACCCATTATGCATGCTGAAATAGAAAGTGCGACTTATTAGGGACCTGAGCCCTAATAAGTCGCCAGGGCCGGATGGTCTTGGCGCGGCCTTTATTAAGCGTTCAAGAACGAGTTGGTGGCTCTGTTGAAAACGTTGTTTGACGAAGTTTTTGTTACCATAAGATTACCACCATCTTTCTCTGAAGCCCATATATCGTCCTTATTCCTAAGAAGAACCTAAGACCTATTCCTAAGACGCTCTGTGTTGTGTTCGTTGTACGAAGAGTTTGAAACATGGAAAGGCAAGAAGAGGCTCAGGAAGTTCCCGAGAGGGACCCCGAAGCCAGAGCATTGGAAGAATGCGAAATAGTTGGCTCTCTGCATACCAGCCAGTCGATATCGAGGCATACAGAGCAAGCTATCTTTCCCGTATGTCTCAACTATCAGCGGAAACGAAGTCACTTCTAGAAGCACCCATTATGCATGCTGAAATAGAAAGTGCTATAGATAACCTGAGCCCTAATAAGTCGCCAGGCCCGGACGGTCTTGGCGTGGCATTTAAAAAAGCGTTCAAGAACGAGTTGTGCCTCTGTTGAAAGCGTTGTTTGACGAAGTTTTTGCTACCAACAGATTACCACCGTCTTTCTCTGAAGCCCATATATCGTCCTTATTCCTAAGACGAACCTAAGACCTATTCCTAAGACGCTCTGTGTTGTGTTCGTTGTACGAAGAGTTTGAAACATGGAAAGGCAAGAAGAGGCTCAGGAAGTTCCTGAGAGAGACACTGAAGCAAGAGTATTGGAAGAATGCAAAATATTTGGCTCTCTGCATACCTGCCAGTCGATATCGAGGCATACAGAGCAAGCTATCTTTCCCGTATGCCTCACCTATCAGCGGAAACGAAGTCACTTCTAGACGCACCCATTATGCATGCTGAAATAGAAAGTGCGACTTATTAGGGACCTGAGCCCTAATAAGTCGCCAGGGCCGGATGGTCTTGGCGCGGCCTTTAATAAAGCGTTCAAGAACGAGTTGGTGGCTCTGTTGAAAGCGTTGTTTGACGAAGTTTTTGTTACCATAAGATTACCACCGTCTTTCTCTGAAGCCCATATATCGTCCTTATTCCTAAGACGAACCTAAGACCTATTCCTAAGACGCTCTCTGTTGTGTTCGTTGTACGAAGACTTTGAAACATGGAAAGGCAAGAAGAGGCTCAGGAAGTTCCTGAGAGGGACCCCGAAGCCAGAGCATTGGAAGAATGCGAAATAGTTGGCTAGTTGGATAGCCAGTCGATATAGAGGCATACAGAGAAAGCTATCTTTCCCGTATGCCTCAACTATCAGCGGAAACGAAGTCACTTCTAGAAGCACCCATTATGCATGCTGAAATAGAAAGTGCTATAGATAACCTGAGCCCTAATAGGTCGCCAGGGCCGGATGGTCTTGGCGCGGCCTTTAATAAAGCGTTCAAGAACGAGTTGGTGCCTCTGTTGAAAGCCTTGTTTGACGAAACTTTTGCTACCAACAGATTACCACCATCTTTCTCTGAAGCCCATATATCGTCCTTATTCCTCAGACGAGCCTAAGACCTATTCCTAAGACGCTCTCTGTTGTGTTCGTTGTACGAAGAGTTTGAAACATGGAAAGGCAAGAAGAGGCTCAGGAAGTTCCTGAGAGGGACACCGAAGCCAGAGCATTGGAAGAATGCGAAATATTTGGCTCTCTGCATACCAGCCAGTAGATATCGAGGCATACAGAGCAAGCTATCTTTCCCGTATGCCTCAACTATCAGCGGAAACGAAGTCCCTTCTTGAAGCACCCATTATGCATGCTGAAATAGAAAGTGCTATAGATAACCTGAGCCCTGATAAGTAGCCAGGGCCGGATGGTCTTGGCGCGGCCTTTAATAAAGCGTTCAAGAACGAGTTGGTGGCTCTGTTGAAAGCGTTGTTTGAGGAAGTTTCTGCTACCAACAGATTACCACCGTCTTTCTCTGAAGCCCATTTATCGTCCTTATTCCTCAGACGAACGTAAGACCTATTCCTAAGACGCTCTCTGTTGTGTTCGTTGTACGAAGACTTTGAAACATGGAAAGGCAAGAAGAGGCTCAGGAAGTTCCTGAGAGGAACCCCGAAGCCAGAGCATTGGAAGAATGCGAAATAGTTGGCTCTCTGCATACCAGCCAGTCGATATCGAGGCATACAGAGCAAGCTATCTTTCCCGTATGCCTCAACTATCAGCGGAAACGAAGTCACTTCTTGAAGCACCCATTATGCATGCTGAAATAGAAAGTGCTATAGATAACCTGAGCCCTAATAAGTCGCCAGGGCTGGATGGTTTTGGCGCGGCCTTTAATAAAGCGTTCAAGAACGAGTTGGTGCCTCTGTTGAAAGCGTTGTTTGACGAAATTTTTGCTACCAACAGATTACCACCGTCTTTCTCTGAAGCCCATATATCGTCCTTATTCCTAAGACGAACCTAAGACCTATTCCTAAGACGCTCTCTGTTGTGTTCGTTGTACGAAGACGTTGAAACATGGAAAGGCAAGAAGAGGCTCAGGAAGTTCCTGAGAGGGACCCCGAAGCCAGAGCATTGGAAGAATGCGAAATAGTTGGCTCTCTGCATACCAGCCAGTCGATATCGAGGCATACAGAGCAAGCTATCTTTCCCGTATGCCTCAACTATCAGCGGAAACGAAGTCACTTCTAGAAGCACCCATTATGCATGCTGAAATAGAAAGTGCTATAGATAACCTGAGCCCTAATAGGTCGCCAGGGCCGGATGGTCTTGGCGCGGCCTTTAATAAAGCGTTCAAGAACGAGTTGGTGCATCTGTTGAAAGCGTTGTTTGACGAAGTTTCTGCTACCAACAGATTACCACCGTCTTTCTCTGAAGCCCATATATCGTCCTTATTCCTAAGACGAACCTAAGACCTATTCCTAAGACGCTCTGTGTTGTGTTCGTTGTACGAAGAGTTTGAAACATGGAAAGGCAAGAAGAGGCTCAGGAAGTTCCTGAGAGGGACCCCGAAGCCAGAGCATTGGAAGAATGCGAAATAGTTGGCTCTTTGCATACCAGCCAGTCGATATCGAGGCATACACAGCAAGCTATCTTTCCCGTATGCCTCAACTATCAGCGGAAACGAAGTCACTTCTAGACGCAACCATTATGCATGCTGAAATAGAAAGTGCTATAGATAACCTGAGCCCTAATAAGTCGCCAGGCCCGGACGGTCTTGGCGCGGCCTTTAATAAAGCGTTCAAGAACGAGTTGGTGCATCTGTTGAAAGCGTTGTTTGACGAAGTTTTTGCTACCAATAGATTACCACCGTCTTTCTCTGAAGCCCATATATCGTCCTTATTCCTAAGACGAACCTAAGACCTATTCCTAAGACGCTCTCTGTTGTGTTCGTTGTATGAAGAGTTTGAAAGATGGAAAGGCAAGAAGATGCTCAGGAAGTTCCTGAGAGGGACACCGAAGCAAGAGCATTGGAAGAATGCGAAATATTTGGCTCTCTGCATACCAGCCAGTCGATATCGAGGCATACAGCAAAAGCTATCTTTCCCGTATGCCTCACCTATCAGCGGAAACGAAGTCACTACTAGACGCAACCATTATGCATGCTGAAATAGAAAGTGCTATAGATAACCTGAGCCCTAATAAGTCGCCAGGCCCGGACGGTCTTGGCGCGGCATTTAAAAAAGCGTTCAAGAACGAGTTGGTGCCTCTGTTGAAAGCGTTGTTTGACGAAGTTTTTGCTACCAATAGATTACCACCGTCTTTCTCTGAAGCCCATATATCGTCCTTATTCCTAAGACGAACCTAAGACCTATTCCTAAGACGCTCTCTGTTGTGTTCGTTGTACGAAGAGTTTGAAACATGGAAAGGCAAGAAGAGGCTCAGGAAGTTCCTGAGAGGAACCCCGAAGCCAGAGCATTGGAAGAATGCGAAATAGTTGGCTCTCTGCATACCAGCCTTTCGATATCGAGGCATACAGAGAAAGCTATCTTTCCCGTATGCCTCACCTATCAGCGGAAACGAAGTCACTTCTAGAAGCACCCATTATGCATGCTGAAATAGAAAGTGCTATAGATAACCTGAGCCTTAATAGGTCGCCAGGGCCGGATGGTGTTGGCGCGGCCTTTAATAAAGCGTTCAAGAACGAGTTGGTGGCTCTGTTGAAAGCGTTGTTTGACGAAGTTTTTGCTACCAATAAATTACCACCGTCTTTCTCTGAAGCCCATATATCGTCCTTATTCCTCAGACGAACCTAAGACCTATTCCTAAGACGCTCTCTGTTGTGTTCGTTGTACGAAGAGTTTGAAACATGGAAAGGCAAGAAGAGGCTCAGGAAGTTCCTGAGAGAGACACCGAAGCAAGAGTATTGGAAGAATGCAAAATATTTGGCTCTCTGCATACCTGCCAGTCGATATCGAGGCATACAGAGCAAGCTATCTTTCCCGTATGCCTCACCTATCAGCGGAAACGAAGTCACTTCTAGACGCACCCATTATGCATGCTGAAATAGAAAGTGCGACTTATTAGGGACCTGAGCCCTAATAAGTCGCCAGGGCCGGATGGTCTTGGCGCGGCCTTTAATAAAGCGTTCAAGAACGAGTTGGTGGCTCTGTTGAAAGCGTTGTTTGACGAAGTTTTTGTTACCATAAGATTACCACCGTCTTTCTCTGAAGCCCATATATCGTCCTTATTCCTAAGACGAACCTAAGACCTATTCCTAAGACGCTCTCTGTTGTGTTCGTTGTACGAAGACTTTGAAACATGGAAAGGCAAGAAGAGGCTCAGGAAGTTCCTGAGAGGGACCCCGAAGCCAGAGCATTGGAAGAATGCGAAATAGTTGGCTAGTTGGATAGCCAGTCGATATAGAGGCATACAGAGAAAGCTATCTTTCCCGTATGCCTCAACTATCAGCGGAAACGAAGTCACTTCTAGAAGCACCCATTATGCATGCTGAAATAGAAAGTGCTATAGATAACCTGAGCCCTAATAGGTCGCCAGGGCCGGATGGTCTTGGCGCGGCCTTTAATAAAGCGTTCAAGAACGAGTTGGTGCCTCTGTTGAAAGCCTTGTTTGACGAAACTTTTGCTACCAACAGATTACCACCATATTTCTCTGAAGCCCATATATCGTCCTTATTCCTCAGACGAGCCTAAGACCTATTCCTAAGACGCTCTCTGTTGTGTTCGTTGTACGAAGACTTTGAAACATGGAAAGGCAAGAAGAGGCTCAGGAAGTTCCTGAGAGGAACCCCGAAGCCAGAGCATTGGAAGAATGCGAAATAGTTGGCTCTCTGCATACCAGCCAGTCGATATCGAGGCATACAGAGCAAGCTATCTTTCCCGTATGCCTCAACTATCAGCGGAAACGAAGTCACTTCTTGAAGCACCCATTATGCATGCTGAAATAGAAAGTGCTATAGATAACCTGAGCCCTAATAAGTCGCCAGGGCTGGATGGTTTTGGCGCGGCCTTTAATAAAGCGTTCAAGAACGAGTTGGTGCCTCTGTTGAAAGCGTTGTTTGACGAAATTTTTGCTACCAACAGATTACCACCGTCTTTCTCTGAAGCCCATATATCGTCCTTATTCCTCAGACGAACCTAAGACCTATTCCTAAGACGCTCTCTGTTGTGTTCGTTGTACGAAGACTTTGAAACATGGAAAGGCAAGAAGAGGCTCAGGAAGTTCCTGAGAGGGACCCCGTGCCAGAGCACTGGAAGAATGCGAAATAGTTGGCTCTCTGCATACCAGCCAGTCGATATCGAGGCATACAGAGCAAGCTATCTTTCCCGTATGCCTCAACTATCAGCGGAAACGAAGTCCCTTCTTGAAGCACCCATTATGCATGCTGAAATAGAAAGTGCTATAGATAACCTGAGCCCTGATAAGTAGCCAGGGCCGGATGGTCTTGGCGCGGCCTTTAATAAAGCGTTCAAGAACGAGTTGGTGGCTCTGTTGAAAGCGTTGTTTGAGGAAGTTTCTGCTACCAACAGATTACCACCGTCTTTCTCTGAAGCCCATTTATCGTCCTTATTCCTCAGACGAACGTAAGACCTATTCCTAAGACGCTCTCTGTTGTGTTCGTTGTACGAAGACTTTGAAACATGGAAAGGCAAGAAGAGGCTCAGGAAGTTCCTGAGAGGAACCCCGAAGCCAGAGCATTGGAAGAATGCGAAATAGTTGGCTCTCTGCATACCAGCCAGTCGATATCGAGGCATACAGAGCAAGCTATCTTTCCCGTATGCCTCAACTATCAGCGGAAACGAAGTCACTTCTTGAAGCACCCATTATGCATGCTGAAATAGAAAGTGCTATAGATAGCCTGAGCCCTAATAAGTCGCCAGGGCTGGATGGTTTTGGCGCGGCCTTTAATAAAGCGTTCAAGAACGAGTTGGTGCCTCTGTTGAAAGCGTTGTTTGACGAAATTTTTGCTACCAACAGATTACCACCGTCTTTCTCTGAAGCCCATATATCGTCCTTATTCCTCAGACGAACCTAAGACCTATTCCTAAGACGCTCTCTGTTGTGTTCGTTGTACGAAGACTTTGAAACATGGAAAGGCAAGAAGAGGCTCAGGAAGTTCCTGAGAGGGACCCCGTGCCAGAGCACTGGAAGAATGCGAAATAGTTGGCTCTCTGCATACCAGCCAGTCGATATCGAGGCATACAGAGCAAGCTATCTTTCCCGTATGCCTCAACTATCAGCGGAAACGAAGTCACTTTTTGAAGCACCCATTATGCATGCTGAAATAGAAAGTGCTATAGATAACCTGAGCCCTAATAAGTCGCCAGGGCTGGATGGTCTTGGCGCGGCCTTTAATAAAGCGTTCAAGAACGAGTTGGTGCCTCTGTTGAAAGCGTTGTTTGACGAAGTTTTTGCTACCAACAGATTACCACCGTCTTTCTCTGAAGCCCATATATCGTCCTTATTCCTCAGACGAACCTAAGACCTATTCCTAAGACGCTCTCTGTTGTGTTCGTTGTACGAAGACTTTGAAACATGGAAAGGCAAGAAGAGGCTCAGGAAGTTCCTGAGAGGGACCCCGTGCCAGAGCACTGGAAGAATGCGAAATAGTTGGCTCTCTGCATACCAGCCAGTCGATATCGAGGCATACAGAGAAAGCTATCTTTCCCGTATGCCTCAACTATCAGCGGAAACGAAGTCACTTCTTGAAGCACCCATTATGCATGCTGAAATTGAAAGTGCTATAGATAACCTGAGCCCTAATAAGTCGCCAGGCCCGGACGGTCTTGGCGCGGCATTTAAAAAAGCGTTCAAGAACGAGTTGGTGCCTCTGTTGAAAGCGTTGTTTGACGAAGTTTTTGCTGCCAATAGATTACCACCGTCTTTCTCTGAAGCCCATATATCGTCCTTATTCCTAAGACGAACCTAAGACCTATTCCTAAGACGCTCTCTATTGTGTTCGTTGTACGAAGAGTTTGAAACCTGGAAAGGCAAGAAGAGGCTCAGGAAGTTCCTGAGAGGGACCCCGGTGCCAGAGCACTGGAAGAATGCGAAATAGTTGGCTCTCTGCATACCAGCCAGTCGATATCGAGGCATACAGAGCAAGCTTTCTTTTTCGTATGACTCAACTATCAGCGGAAACGAAGTCACTTCTTGAAGCACCCATTATGCATGCTGAAATAGAAAGTGCTATAGATAACCTGAGCCCTAATAAGTCGCCAGGGCCGGATGGTCTTGGCGCGGCCTTTAATAAAGCGTTCAAGAACGAGTTGGTGCCACTGTTGAAAGCGTTGTTTGTCGAAGTTTTTCTACCAACAGATTACCACCGTCTTTCTCTGAGCCCATATATCGTCCTTATTCCTCAGACGAACCTAAGACCTATTCCTAAGACGATCTCTGTTGTGTTCGTTGTACGAAGAGTTTGAAACATGGAAAGGCAAGAAGAGGCTCAGGAAGTTCCTGAGAGGAACCCCGAAGCCAGAGCATTGGAAGAATGCGAAATATTTGGCTCTCTGCATACCTGCCAGTCGATATCGAGGCATACAGAGCAAGCTATCTTTCCCGTATGCCTCACCTATCAGCGGAAATGAAGTCACTTCTAGACGCACCCATTATGCATGCTGAAATAGAAAGTGCTATAGATAACCTGAGCCCTTATAAGGTCGCCAGGGCCGGATGGTCTTGGCGCGGCCTTTAATAAAGCGTTCAAAAACGAGTTGGTGGCTCTGTTGAAAGCGTTGTTTGACAAAGTTTTTGTTACCATAAGATTACCACCGTCTTTCTCTGAAGCCCATATATCGTCCTTATTCCTAAGACGAACCTAAGACCTATTCCTAAGACGCTCTCTGTTGTGTTCATTGTACGAAGACTTTGAAACATGGAAAGGCAAGAAGAGGCTCAGGAAGTTCCTGAGAGGGACCCCGAAGCCAGAGCATTGGAAAAATGCGAAATAGTTGGCTCTCTGCATACCAGCCAGTCGATATCGAGGCATACAGAGAAAGCTATCTTTCCCGTATGCCTCAACTATCAGCGGAAACGAAGTCACTTCTAGAAGCACCCATTATGCATGCTGAAATAGAAAGTGCGATAGATAACCTGAGCCCTAATAGGTCGCCAGGCCCGGATGGTCTTGGCGCGGCCTTTTATAAAGCGTTCAAGAACGAGTTGGTGCCTCTGTTGAAAGCGTTGTTTGACGAAGTTTTTGCTACCAACAGATTACCACCGTCTTTCTCTGAAGCCCATATATCGTCCTTATTCCTCAGACGAACCTAAGACCTATTCCTAAGACGCTCTCGGTTGTGTTCGTTGTACGAAGTGTTTGAAACATGGAAAGGCAAGAAGAGGCTCGGGAAGTTCCTGAGAGGGACCCCGAAGCCAGAGCATTGGAAGAATGCGAAATAGTTGGCTCTCTGCATACCAGCCAGTCGATATGCAGGCATACAGAGCAAACTACATTTCCCGTATGCCTCAACTATGAGCGAAAACAAAGTCACTTCTAGAAGCACCCATTATGCATGCTGAAATAGAAAGTGCTATAGATAACATGAGCCCTAATAAGACGCCAGGCCCGGATGGTCTTGGCGCGGCATTTAAAAAAGCGTTCAAGAACGAGTTGGTGCCTCTGTTGAAAGCGTTGTTCGACGAAGTTTTTGCTACCAATAGATTACCACCGTCTTTCTCTGAAGCCCATATATCGTCCTTATTCCTCAGACGAACCTAAGACCTATTCCTAAGACGCTCTCTATTGTGTTCATTGTACGAAGACTTTGAAACATGGAAAGGCAAGAAGAGGCTCAGGAAGTTCCTGAGAGGGACCCCGAAGCCAGAGCATTGGAAGAATGCGAAATAGTTGGCTCTCTGCATACCAGCCAGTCGATATCGAGGCATACAGAGCAAGCTATTTTTCCCGTATGCCTCAACTATCAGCGGAAACGAAGTCACTTCTTGAAGCACCCATTATGCATGCTGAAATAGAAAGTGCTATAGATAACCTGAGCCCTAATAAGTCGCCAGGGCTGGATGGTCTTGGCGCGGCCTTTAATAAAGCGTTCAAGAACGAGTTGGTGCCTCTGTTGAAAGCGTTGTTTGACGAAGTTTTTGCTACCAACAGATTACCACCGTCTTTCTCTGAAGCCCATATATCGTCCTTATTCCTCAGACGAACCTAAGACCTATTCCTAAGACGCTCTCTGTTGTGTTCGTTGTACGAAGACTTTGAAACATGGAAAGGCAAGAAGAGGCTCAGGAAGTTCCTGAGAGGGACCCCGTGCCAGAGCACTGGAAGAATGCGAAATAGTTGGCTCTCTGCATACCAGCCAGTCGATATCGAGGCATACAGAGCAAGCTATCTTTCCCGTATGCCTCAACTATCAGCGGAAACGAAGTCACTTTTTGAAGCACCCATTATGCATGCTGAAATAGAAAGTGCTATAGATAACCTGAGCCCTAATAAGTCGCCAGGGCTGGATGGTCTTGGCGCGGCCTTTAATAAAGCGTTCAAGAACGAGTTGGTGCCTCTGTTGAAAGCGTTGTTTGACGAAGTTTTTGCTACCAACAGATTACCACCGTCTTTCTCTGAAGCCCATATATCGTCCTTATTCCTCAGACGAACCTAAGACCTATTCCTAAGACGCTCTCTGTTGTGTTCGTTGTACGAAGACTTTGAAACATGGAAAGGCAAGAAGAGGCTCAGGAAGTTCCTGAGAGGGACCCCGTGCCAGAGCACTGGAAGAATGCGAAATAGTTGGCTCTCTGCATACCAGCCAGTCGATATCGAGGCATACAGAGAAAGCTATCTTTCCCGTATGCCTCAACTATCAGCGGAAACGAAGTCACTTCTTGAAGCACCCATTATGCATGCTGAAATTGAAAGTGCTATAGATAACCTGAGCCCTAATAAGTCGCCAGGCCCGGACGGTCTTGGCGCGGCATTTAAAAAAGCGTTCAAGAACGAGTTGGTGCCTCTGTTGAAAGCGTTGTTTGACGAAGTTTTTGCTGCCAATAGATTACCACCGTCTTTCTCTGAAGCCCATATATCGTCCTTATTCCTAAGACGAACCTAAGACCTATTCCTAAGACGCTCTCTATTGTGTTCGTTGTACGAAGAGTTTGAAACCTGGAAAGGCAAGAAGAGGCTCAGGAAGTTCCTGAGAGGGACCCCGGTGCCAGAGCACTGGAAGAATGCGAAATAGTTGGCTCTCTGCATACCAGCCAGTCGATATCGAGGCATACAGAGCAAGCTTTCTTTTTCGTATGACTCAACTATCAGCGGAAACGAAGTCACTTCTTGAAGCACCCATTATGCATGCTGAAATAGAAAGTGCTATAGATAACCTGAGCCCTAATAAGTCGCCAGGGCCGGATGGTCTTGGCGCGGCCTTTAATAAAGCGTTCAAGAACGAGTTGGTGCCACTGTTGAAAGCGTTGTTTGTCGAAGTTTTTCTACCAACAGATTACCACCGTCTTTCTCTGAGCCCATATATCGTCCTTATTCCTCAGACGAACCTAAGACCTATTCCTAAGACGATCTCTGTTGTGTTCGTTGTACGAAGAGTTTGAAACATGGAAAGGCAAGAAGAGGCTCAGGAAGTTCCTGAGAGGAACCCCGAAGCCAGAGCATTGGAAGAATGCGAAATATTTGGCTCTCTGCATACCTGCCAGTCGATATCGAGGCATACAGAGCAAGCTATCTTTCCCGTATGCCTCACCTATCAGCGGAAATGAAGTCACTTCTAGACGCACCCATTATGCATGCTGAAATAGAAAGTGCTATAGATAACCTGAGCCCTTATAAGGTCGCCAGGGCCGGATGGTCTTGGCGCGGCCTTTAATAAAGCGTTCAAAAACGAGTTGGTGGCTCTGTTGAAAGCGTTGTTTGACAAAGTTTTTGTTACCATAAGATTACCACCGTCTTTCTCTGAAGCCCATATATCGTCCTTATTCCTAAGACGAACCTAAGACCTATTCCTAAGACGCTCTCTGTTGTGTTCATTGTACGAAGACTTTGAAACATGGAAAGGCAAGAAGAGGCTCAGGAAGTTCCTGAGAGGGACCCCGAAGCCAGAGCATTGGAAAAATGCGAAATAGTTGGCTCTCTGCATACCAGCCAGTCGATATCGAGGCATACAGAGAAAGCTATCTTTCCCGTATGCCTCAACTATCAGCGGAAACGAAGTCACTTCTAGAAGCACCCATTATGCATGCTGAAATAGAAAGTGCGATAGATAACCTGAGCCCTAATAGGTCGCCAGGCCCGGATGGTCTTGGCGCGGCCTTTTATAAAGCGTTCAAGAACGAGTTGGTGCCTCTGTTGAAAGCGTTGTTTGACGAAGTTTTTGCTACCAACAGATTACCACCGTCT
Source organism: Dermacentor albipictus (assembly GCF_038994185.2). Lineage (NCBI taxonomy): Eukaryota > Metazoa > Arthropoda > Arachnida > Ixodida > Ixodidae > Dermacentor > Dermacentor albipictus. The sequence goes on from NW_027225697.1 coordinate 79,920, forward strand.
TTCTCTGAAGCCCATATATCGTCCTTATTCCTCAGACGAACCTAAGACCTATTCCTAAGACGCTCTCGGTTGTGTTCGTTGTACGAAGTGTTTGAAACATGGAAAGGCAAGAAGAGGCTCGGGAAGTTCCTGAGAGGGACCCCGAAGCCAGAGCATTGGAAGAATGCGAAATAGTTGGCTCTCTGCATACCAGCCAGTCGATATGCAGGCATACAGAGCAAACTACATTTCCCGTATGCCTCAACTATGAGCGAAAACAAAGTCACTTCTAGAAGCACCCATTATGCATGCTGAAATAGAAAGTGCTATAGATAACATGAGCCCTAATAAGACGCCAGGCCCGGATGGTCTTGGCGCGGCATTTAAAAAAGCGTTCAAGAACGAGTTGGTGCCTCTGTTGAAAGCGTTGTTCGACGAAGTTTTTGCTACCAATAGATTACCACCGTCTTTCTCTGAAGCCCATATATCGTCCTTATTCCTCAGACGAACCTAAGACCTATTCCTAAGACGCTCTCTATTGTGTTCATTGTACGAAGACTTTGAAACATGGAAAGGCAAGAAGAGGCTCAGGAAGTTCCTGAGAGGGACCCCGAAGCCAGAGCATTGGAAGAATGCGAAATAGTTGGCTCTCTGCATACCAGCCAGTCGATATCGAGGCATACAGAGCAAGCTATTTTTCCCGTATGCCTCAACTATCAGCGGAAACGAAGTCACTTCTTGAAGCACCCATTATGCATGCTGAAATAGAAAGTGCTATAGATAACCTGAGCCCTAATAAGTCGCCAGGGCTGGATGGTCTTGGCGCGGCCTTTAATAAAGCGTTCAAGAACGAGTTGGTGCCTCTGTTGAAAGCGTTGTTTGACGAAGTTTTTGCTACCAACAGATTACCACCGTCTTTCTCTGAAGCCCATATATCGTCCTTATTCCTCAGACGAACCTAAGACCTATTCCTAAGACGCTCTCTGTTGTGTTCGTTGTACGAAGACTTTGAAACATGGAAAGGCAAGAAGAGGCTCAGGAAGTTCCTGAGAGGGACCCCGTGCCAGAGCACTGGAAGAATGCGAAATAGTTGGCTCTCTGCATACCAGCCAGTCGATATCGAGGCATACAGAGCAAGCTATCTTTCCCGTATGCCTCAACTATCAGCGGAAATGAAGTCACTTCTAGACGCACCCATTATGCATGCTGAAATAGAAAGTGCTATAGATAACCTGAGCCCTAATAGGTCGCCAGGGCCGGATGGTCTTGGCGCGGCCTTTAATAAAGCGTTCAAGAACGAGTTGTTGGCTCTGTTGAAAGCGTTGTTTGACGAAGTTTTTGTTACCATAAAATTACCACCGTCTTTCTCTGGAGCCCATATATCGTCCTTATTCCTAAGACGAACCTAAGACCTATTCCTAAGGCGCTCTCTGTTGTGTTCATTGTACGAAGACTTTGAAACATGGAAAGGCAAGAAGAGGCTCAGGAAGTTCCTGAGAGGGACCCCGAAGCCAGAGCATTGGAAAAATGCGAAATAGTTGGCTCTCTGCATACCAGCCAGTCGATATCGAGGCATACAGAGAAAGCTATCTTTCCCGTATGCCTCAACTATCAGCGGAAACGAAGTCACTTCTTGAAGCACCCATTATTCATGCTGAAATAGAAAGTGCTATAGATAACCTGAGCCCTAATAAGTCGCCAGGGCTGGATGGTCTTGGCGCGGCCTTTAATAAAGCGTTCAAGAACGAGTTGGTGCCTCTGTTGAAAGCGTTGTTTGACGAAATTTTTGCTACCAACAGATTACCACCGTCTTTCTCTGAAGCCCATATATCGTCCTTATTCCTCAGACGAACCTATGACCTATTCCTAAGACGCTCTCTGTTGTGTTCGTTGTACGAAGAGTTTGAAACATGGAAAGGCAAGAAGAGGCTCAGGAAGTTCCTGAGAGGGACACCGAAGCCAGAGCATTGGAACAATGCGAAATATTTGGCTCTCTGCATACCTGCCAGTCGATATCGAGGCATACAGAGCAAGCTATCTTTCCCATATGCCTCACCTAGCAGCGGAAACGAAGTCACTTCTAGACGCACCTATTATGCATGCTGAAATAGAAAGTGCTATAGATAACCTGAGCCCTAATAAGTCGCCAGGGCCGGATGGTCTTGGAGCGGCCTTTAATAAAGCGTTCAAGAACGAGTTGGTGGCTCTGTTGAAAGCGTTGTTTGACGAAGTTTTTGTTACCATAAGATTACCACCGTCTTTCTCTGAAGCCCATATATCGTCCTTATTCCTAAGACGAACCTAAGACCTATTCCTAAGACGCTCTCTGTTGTGTTCGTTGTAGGAAGAGTTTGAAACATGGAAAGGCGAGAAGAGGCTCGGGAAGTTGCTGAGAGGGACCCCGATACCAGAGCATTGGAAGAATGCGAAATAGTTGGCTCTCTGCATACCAGCCAGTCAATATCGAGGCATACAGAGCAAGCTATCTTTCCCGTATGCCTCAACTATCAGCGGAAACGAAGTCACTTCTAGAAGCACCCATTATTCATGCTGAAATAGAAAGTGCTATAGATTACCTGAGCCCTAATAAGTCGCCAGGCCCGGACGGTCTTGGCACGGCATTTAAAAAAGCGTTCAAGAACGAGTTGTGCCTCTGTTGAAAGCGTTGTTTGACGAAGTTTTTGCTACCAATAGATTACCACCGTCTTTCTCTGAAGCCCATATATCGTCCTTATTCCTAAGACGAACCTAAGCCCTATTCCTAAAACGCTCTCTGTTGTGTTCGTTGTACGAAGAGTTTGAAACATGGAAAGGCAAGAAGAGGCTCAGGAAGTTCCTGAGAGGGACCCCGTGCCAGAGCACTGGAAAAATGCGAAATAGTTGGCTCTCTGCATACCAGCCAGTCGATATCGAGGCATACAGAGCAAGCTATCTTTCCCGTATGCCTCAACTATCAGCGGAAACGAAGTCACTTTTTGAAGCACCCATTATGCATGCTGAAATAGAAAGTGCTATAGATAACCTGAGCCCTAATAAGTCGCCAGGGCTGGATGGTCTTGGCGCGGCCTTTAATGAAGCGTTCAAGAACGAGTTGTTGCCTCTGTTGAAAGCGTTGTTTGACGAAGTTTTTGCTACCAACAGATTACCACCATCTTTCTCTGAAGCCGATATATCGTCCTTATTCCTCAGACGAACCTAAGACCTATTCCTAAGACGCTCTCTGTTGTGTTCGTTGTACGAAGACTTTGAAACATGGAAAGGCAAGAAGAGGCTCAGGAAGTTCCTGAGAGGGACCCCGTGCCAGAGCACTGGAAGAATGCGAAATAGTTAGCTCTCTGCATACCAGCCAGTCGATATCGAGGCATACAGAGAAAGCTATCTTTCCCGTATGCCTCAACTATCAGCGGAAACGAAGTCACTTCTTGAAGCACCCATTATGCATGCTGAAATAGAAAGTGCTATAGATAACCTGAGCCCTAATAAGTCGCCAGGGCTGGATGGTCTTGGCGCGGCCTTTAATAAAGCGTTCAAGAACGAGTTGGTGCCTCTGTTGAAAGCGTTGTTTGACGAAGTTTTTGCTACCAACAGATTACCACCGTATTTCTCTGAAGCCCATATATCGTCCTTATTCCTCAGACGAACCTAAGACCTATTCCTAAGACGCTCTCTGTTGTGTTCGTTGTACGAAGACTTTGAAACATGGAAAGGCAAGAAGAGGCTCAGAAAGTTCCTGAGAGGGACCCCGTGCCAGAGCACTGGAAGAATGCGAAATAGTTGGCTCTCTGCATACCAGCCAGTCGATATCGAGGCATACAGAGAAAGCTATCTTTCCCGTATGCCTCAACTATCAGCGGAAACGAAGTCACTTCTTGAAGCACCCATTATGCATGCTGAAATAGAAAGTGCTATAGATAACCTGAGCCCTAATAAGTCGCCAGGCCCGGGCGGTCTTGGCGCGGCATTTAAAAAAGCGTTCAAAAACGAGTTGTGCCTCTGTCGAAAGCGTTGTTTCACGAAGTTTTTGCTACCAATAGATTACCACCGTCTTTCTCTGAAGCCCATATATCGTCCTTATTCCTAAGACGAACCTAAGACCTATTCCTAAGACGCTCTCTGTTGCGTTCGTTGTACGAAGAGTTTGAAACATGGAAAGGCAAGAAGAGGCTCAGGAAGTTCCTCAGAGGGACCCCGTGCCAGAGCACTGGAAGAATGCGAAATAGTTAGCTCTCTGCATACCAGCCAGTCGATATCGAGGCATACAGAGCCAGCTATCTTTCCCGTATGCCTCAACTATCAGCGGAAACGAAGTCACTTCTTGAAGCACCCATTACGCATGCTGAAATAGAAAGTGCGACTTATTAGGGACCTGAGCCCTAATAAGTCGCCAGGGCCGGATGGTCTTGGCGCGGCCTTTATTAAGCGTTCAAGAACGAGTTGGTGGCTCTGTTGAAAACGTTGTTTGACGAAGTTTTTGTTACCATAAGATTACCACCATCTTTCTCTGAAGCCCATATATCGTCCTTATTCCTCAGACGAACCTAAGACCTATTCCTAAGACGCTCTCTGTTGTGTTCGTTGTACGAAGAGTTTGAAATATGGAAAGGCAAGAAGAGGCTCAGGAAGTTCCTGAGAGGGACACCGAAGCCAGAGCATTGGAAGAATGCGAAATATTTGGCTCTCTGCATACCTGCCAGTCGATATCGAGGCATACAGAGCAAGCTATCTTTCCCGTATGCCTCACCTATCAGCGGAAACGAAGTCACTTCTAGACGCACCCATTATGCATGCTGAAATAGAAAGTGCGACTTATTAGGGACCTGAGCCCTAATAAGTCGCCAGGGCCGGATGGTCTTGGCGCGGCCTTTATTAAGCGTTCAAGAACGAGTTGGTGGCTCTGTTGAAAACGTTGTTTGACGAAGTTTTTGTTACCATAAGATTACCACCATCTTTCTCTGAAGCCCATATATCGTCCTTATTCCTAAGAAGAACCTAAGACCTATTCCTAAGACGCTCTGTGTTGTGTTCGTTGTACGAAGAATTTGAAACATGGAAAGGCAAGAAGAGGCTCAGGAAGTTCCCGAGAGGGACCCCGAAGCCAGAGCATTGGAAGAATGCGAAATAGTTGGCTCTCTGCATACCAGCCAGTCGATATCGAGGCATACAGAGCAAGCTATCTTTCCCGTATGTCTCAACTATCAGCGGAAACGAAGTCACTTCTAGAAGCACCCATTATGCATGCTGAAATAGAAAGTGCTATAGATAACCTGAGCCCTAATAAGTCGCCAGGCCCGGACGGTCTTGGCGTGGCATTTAAAAAAGCGTTCAAGAACGAGTTGTGCCTCTGTTGAAAGCGTTGTTTGACGAAGTTTTTGCTACCAACAGATTACCACCGTCTTTCTCTGAAGCCCATATATCGTCCTTATTCCTAAGACGAACCTAAGACCTATTCCTAAGACGCTCTGTGTTGTGTTCGTTGTACGAAGAGTTTGAAACATGGAAAGGCAAGAAGAGGCTCAGGAAGTTCCTGAGAGAGACACTGAAGCAAGAGTATTGGAAGAATGCAAAATATTTGGCTCTCTGCATACCTGCCAGTCGATATCGAGGCATACAGAGCAAGCTATCTTTCCCGTATGCCTCACCTATCAGCGGAAACGAAGTCACTTCTAGACGCACCCATTATGCATGCTGAAATAGAAAGTGCGACTTATTAGGGACCTGAGCCCTAATAAGTCGCCAGGGCCGGATGGTCTTGGCGCGGCCTTTAATAAAGCGTTCAAGAACGAGTTGGTGGCTCTGTTGAAAGCGTTGTTTGACGAAGTTTTTGTTACCATAAGATTACCACCGTCTTTCTCTGAAGCCCATATATCGTCCTTATTCCTAAGACGAACCTAAGACCTATTCCTAAGACGCTCTCTGTTGTGTTCGTTGTACGAAGACTTTGAAACATGGAAAGGCAAGAAGAGGCTCAGGAAGTTCCTGAGAGGGACCCCGAAGCCAGAGCATTGGAAGAATGCGAAATAGTTGGCTAGTTGGATAGCCAGTCGATATAGAGGCATACAGAGAAAGCTATCTTTCCCGTATGCCTCAACTATCAGCGGAAACGAAGTCACTTCTAGAAGCACCCATTATGCATGCTGAAATAGAAAGTGCTATAGATAACCTGAGCCCTAATAGGTCGCCAGGGCCGGATGGTCTTGGCGCGGCCTTTAATAAAGCGTTCAAGAACGAGTTGGTGCCTCTGTTGAAAGCCTTGTTTGACGAAACTTTTGCTACCAACAGATTACCACCATCTTTCTCTGAAGCCCATATATCGTCCTTATTCCTCAGACGAGCCTAAGACCTATTCCTAAGACGCTCTCTGTTGTGTTCGTTGTACGAAGAGTTTGAAACATGGAAAGGCAAGAAGAGGCTCAGGAAGTTCCTGAGAGGGACACCGAAGCCAGAGCATTGGAAGAATGCGAAATATTTGGCTCTCTGCATACCAGCCAGTCGATATCGAGGCATACAGAGCAAGCTATCTTTCCCGTATGCCTCAACTATCAGCGGAAACGAAGTCCCTTCTTGAAGCACCCATTATGCATGCTGAAATAGAAAGTGCTATAGATAACCTGAGCCCTGATAAGTAGCCAGGGCCGGATGGTCTTGGCGCGGCCTTTAATAAAGCGTTCAAGAACGAGTTGGTGGCTCTGTTGAAAGCGTTGTTTGAGGAAGTTTCTGCTACCAACAGATTACCACCGTCTTTCTCTGAAGCCCATTTATCGTCCTTATTCCTCAGACGAACGTAAGACCTATTCCTAAGACGCTCTCTGTTGTGTTCGTTGTACGAAGACTTTGAAACATGGAAAGGCAAGAAGAGGCTCAGGAAGTTCCTGAGAGGAACCCCGAAGCCAGAGCATTGGAAGAATGCGAAATAGTTGGCTCTCTGCATACCAGCCAGTCGATATCGAGGCATACAGAGCAAGCTATCTTTCCCGTATGCCTCAACTATCAGCGGAAACGAAGTCACTTCTTGAAGCACCCATTATGCATGCTGAAATAGAAAGTGCTATAGATAACCTGAGCCCTAATAAGTCGCCAGGGCTGGATGGTTTTGGCGCGGCCTTTAATAAAGCGTTCAAGAACGAGTTGGTGCCTCTGTTGAAAGCGTTGTTTGACGAAATTTTTGCTACCAACAGATTACCACCGTCTTTCTCTGAAGCCCATATATCGTCCTTATTCCTAAGACGAACCTAAGACCTATTCCTAAGACGCTCTATGTTGTGTTCGTTGTACGAAGACTTTGAAACATGGAAAGGCAAGAAGAGGCTCAGGAAGTTCCTGAGAGGAACCCCGAAGCCAGAGCATTGGAAGAATGCGAAATAGTTGGCTCTCTGCATACCAGCCAGTCGATATCGAGGCATACAGAGCAAGCTATCTTTCCCGTATGCCTCAACTATCAGCGGAAACGAAGTCACTTCTTGAAGCACCCATTATGCATGCTGAAATAGAAAGTGCTATAGATAACCTGAGCCCTGATAAGTCGCCAGGGCTGGATGGTCTTGGCGCGGCCTTTAATAAAGCGTTCAAGAACGAGTTGGTGCCTCTGTTGAAAGCGTTGTTTGACGAAGTTTCTGCTACCAACAGATTACCACCGTCTTTCTCTGAAGCCCATATATCGTCCTTATTCCTCAGACGAACCTAAGACCTATTCCTAAGACGCTCTCTGTTGTGTTCGTTGTACGAAGACTTTGAAACATGGAAAGGCAAGAAGAGGCTCAGGAAGTTCCTGAGAGGGACCCCGTGCCAGAGCACTGGAAGAATGCGAAATAGTTGGCTCTCTGCATACCAGCCAGTCGATATCGAGGCATACAGAGCAAGCTATCTTTCCCGTATGCCTCAACTATCAGCGGAAACGAAGTCACTTCTTGAAGCACCCATTATGCATGCTGAAATAGAAAGTGCTATACATAACCTGAGCCCTAATAAGTCGCCAGGGCTGGATGTTCTTGGCGCGGCCTTTAATAAAGCGTTCAAGAACGAGTTGGTGCCTCTGTTGAAAGCGTTGTTTGACGAAATTTTTGCTACCAACAGATTACCACCGTCTTTCTCTGAAGCCCATATATCGTCCTTATTCCTCAGACGAACCTATGACCTATTCCTAAGACGCTCTCTGTTGTGTTCGTTGTACGAAGAGTTTGAAACATGGAAAGGCAAGAAGAGGCTCAGGAAGTTCCTGAGAGGAACCCCGAAGCCAGAGCATTGGAAGAATGCGAAATATTTGGCTCTCTGCATACCTGCCAGTCGATATCGAGGCATACAGAGCAAGCTATCTTTCCCGTATGCCTCAACTATCAGCGGAAATGAAGTCACTTCTAGACGCACCCATTATGCATGCTGATATAGAAAGTGCTATAGATAACCTGAGCCCTAATAGGTCGCCAGGGCCGGATGGTTTTGGCGCGGCCTTTAATAAAGCGTTCAAGAACGAGTTGGTGGCTCTGTTGAAAGCGTTGTTTGACGAAGTTTTTGTTACCATAAGATTACCACCGTCTTTCTCTGGAGCCCATATATCGTCCTTATTCCTAAGACGAACCTAAGACCTATTCCTAAGGCGCTCTCTGTTGCGTTCATTGTACGAAGACTTTGAAACATGGAAAGGCAAGAAGAGGCTCAGGAAGTTCCTGAGAGGGACCCCGAAGCCAGAGCATTGGAAAAATGCGAAATAGTTGGCTCTCTGCATACCAGCCAGTCGATATCGAGGCATACAGAGAAAGCTATCTTTCCTGTATGCCTCAACTATCAGCGGAAACGAAGTCACTTCTTGAAGCACCCATTATGCATGCTGAAATAGAAAGTGCTATAGATAACCTGAGCCCTAATAAGTCGCCAGGGCTGGATGGTCTTGGCGCGGCCTTTAATTAAGCGTTCGAGAACGAGTTGGTGCCTCTGTTGAAAGCGTTGTTTGACGAAATTTTTGCTACCAACAGATTACCACCGTCTTTCTCTGAAGCCCATATATCGTCCTTATTCCTCAGACGAACCTATGACCTATTCCTAAGACGCTCTCTGTTGTGTTCGTTGTACGAAGTGTTTGAAACATGGAAAGGCAAGAAGAGGCTCGGGAAGTTCCTGAGAGGGACCCCGAAGCCAGAGCATTCGAAGAATGCGAAACAGTTGGCTCTCTGCATAGCAGCCAGTCGATATGCAGGCATACAGAGCAAACTACATTTCCCGTATGCCTCAACTATGAGCGAAAACAAAGTCACTTCTAGAAGCACCCATTATGCATGCTGAAATAGAAAGTGCTATAGATAACATGAGCCCTAATAAGACGCCAGGCCCGGATGGTCTTGTCGCGGCATTTAAAAAAGCGTTCAAGAACGAGTTGGTGCCTCTGTTGAAAGCGTTGTTTGACGAAGTTTTTGCTACCAATAGATTACCACCGTCTTTCTCTGAAGCCCATATATCGTCCTTATTCCTAAGACGAACCTAAGACCTATTCCTAAGACGCTCTATGTTGTGTTCGTTGTACGAAGACTTTGAAACATGGAAAGGCAAGAAGAGGCTCAGGAAGTTCCTGAGAGGAACCCCGAAGCCAGAGCATTGGAAGAATGCGAAATAGTTGGCTCTCTGCATACCAGCCAGTCGATATCGAGGCATACAGAGCAAGCTATCTTTCCCGTATGCCTCAACTATCAGCGGAAACGAAGTCACTTCTTGAAGCACCCATTATGCATGCTGAAATAGAAAGTGCTATAGATAACCTGAGCCCTAATAAGTCGCCAGGGCTGGATGGTCTTGGCGCGGCCTTTAATAAAGCGTTCAAGAACGAGTTGGTGCCTCTGTTGAAAGCGTTGTTTGACGAAATTTTTGCTACCAACAGATTACCACCGTCTTTCTCTGAAGCCCATATATCGTCCTTATTCCTCAGACGAACCTAAGACCTATTCCTAAGACGCTCTCTGTTGTGTTCGTTGTACGAAGACTTTGAAACATGGAAAGGCAAGAAGATGATGTGTGTTGTTTTGTGGCGCAAGGGCCAGGTTTGGCCAAAGAGCGCCATGACAAGTGGTAATGTTAACGATGTATTATGGAAGATGTGACTTGGCTGTAAGGTGGCCTAAAAATAGTCGCTGTAAAGTGCGTAAAATCTATGTACTATAAAATTATGGCGATGACTAATGACGAATACCGTGAACATTAAAATCCATCGTTGAATGATGCAAAATAAAAATATATAGAATGGTAAGATTACTTGGAGCACTGCTGCCTCGCCAGAGCCCTTGAAACACAAGGGCCTAGAGGCATGTGCTATACTAAAGAGCTATCGCAGCGGCATCCTCTGAGAGAGGACCCGCTACGAACATGTAGGGCTAAAAACATGCAAGACAACATCTTTCAGAAAACTTAGAACTGCATTCGTGTCAAATAAAGGTTCTGGGCCGAGTAACATAACAGGATGAAGGGGGGTGCGCTGCCGGTATGCTAAGGGAAAGTGCTTCTTTCTTTCATGTTCGGCTTCCCGACACTCCAGGAAGACGTGGAGGACGGTCAGCCTCTCCCCGCATCTGCCGCAGGTTGGAGGATCATTTTCAGTGAGTAAATAGTTGTGCGTGCCAAATGTGTGTCCTATTCTGAGACGACAGAATAGGACATCTGTTCGGCGTGATTTTGTTACGGAGGGCCAGAATCCTAACTGTGGCTTTATCACGTGGAGCTTATTATTTGTTTCCGCGTCCCATAGGCGTTGCCAGTGGTTCCGCAGTTTCCTCCGTAAGAAGGGCTTCAGGTCTGTGACAGGAACTGCAGCGGTGGGATTAGCAGAATGCCATGCAACTGACGTGGCCATCTGGTCCGCCAGGACATTACCTTCGATGGCCCTATGACCTGGCACCCAGGATATAATCACATGCTGGTCAGATACATATGCTTTACATAAGACGGAATGGAGTTCAATTATAACATGATTTTTGTGCTTACAGAAAGATATCAAAGCCTTCACTACACTTAGGGAGTCTGTATATATAACTGATTTTTTGAGTTTTGATTTCCTTATATGCTTTACGGTCGACAATAATGCGTAGGCCTCAGCCGTGAAGATGCTAGTTTCCGGATGCAGTACGTCGGATTCCGAGAAGGATGGACCGACGGCTGCATAGGACACCCCGTCGTGTGACTTCGATGCGTCTGTGTAGAACTCCGTGCAGGAGTGTTTGTGCTGGAGTTCCCGGAAATGCATTTGGATTTCAATGTCTGAAGCGTGTTTTGTAACTTGCATGAAAGATATATCGCATTGTATGAGCTGCCACTCCCAAGGAGGTAGCAGCTTGGCTGGATGCATTAGGCGGAGCTCAAAGAGTGGGACATGCATTTGATCACTAAGCTCCCTCACACGCAGCGAGAAAGGCTGTCTTACGGAAGGACGATTACGAAACAGTGTAGCATATGTCATATCATTAATGGTGTTAAAACAGGGATGTTCGGGATTAGAGTGTACTTTCAAAAAATATGTTTGGCTGATGTATGTTCTCTGGATATGGAGTGACCACTCATTCGATTCTACATATAAACTTTGTACGGGACTCGTTCGGAAAGCGCCTGTGGCTAAACGGATACCTAGATGGTGGACCGGATCTAGCATCTTTAGCGCGCTCGGGGCTGCAGAATGGTAGATCACGGCACCATAATCTAATCGTGAACGGATCAGGCTCTTATAGAGATTAATTAAGCACTTCCTGTCACTACCCCACGATGTATGGGATAGAAGTTTCATTAGATTCATTGTTTTCAGACATTTTTGTTTAAGATATTTAATGTGGGGGACGAAAGTGAGTCTGTAGTCAAGAATGACACCCAGAAATTTGTGTTCTTTGTTTACAGGTATCTGTTGTCCATGCAATTCTATGTAAGGATCTGGGATAAGTCCTCTCTTTCTTGTAAAAAGAACACAAGAGCTTTTGTTAGGATTGATCCTAAATCCATTCCTGTCTGCCCACGTTGACACTTTGTTCAGGCCATGCTGTACCTGTCTCTCGCAGACTGCGAGGTTACAAGATTTGAAAGCTATTTGAATGTCGTCTACGTAGACTGAGTAAAAGATGGCGGGTGGTAGTGAAGCACGAAGCGTGCTCATCTTCACTATAAAGAGGGTGCAGCTGAGCACGCCTCCTTGGGGTACACCCGTTTCTTGCGTAAAAGGACGTGAGAGTGTATTGCCGACTTTTACCCGGAAGGTACGATTTGACAGATAGCTTCTGATTATATTAAACATATTACCGTGGATGCCCATTTCTGACAAGTCTCTTAAGATTCCGTAACGCCAGGTCGTATCGTACGCCTTCTCCATATCGAGGAATATGGATAAGAAGAATTGTTTGTGTACAAATGCATCCCGGATATTTGCTTCTACACGTACAAGGTGGTCAGTTGTGGACCGTCCTTCGCGGAAGCCGCACTGATAAGGATCAAGAATTTTGCTCTGTTCAAGGAAAAAGATGAGTCGCCGATTTATCATTTTTTCGAACACCTTACAAATGCAACTTGTGAGGGCTATCGGGCGGTAACTTGCTACTGAGGAAGGGTCCTTGCCTTGTTTCAAAACAGGGATCACAATGGCTTCCTTCCATGCAGATGGAAGGTACCCTGCATCCCAAATGGTGTTGAAAAGTGTGAGTAGTCTAACCTGCGTGTCATTGTGTAAGTGTTTGAGCATTTCATACATGATTCTATCAGCTCCTGGTGCGGAGCTGTTGCATGCGCTCAAGGCAGCTCTCAATTCGGCAATACAGAAAGGACGGTTGTAGGGCTCATTGTCTCGACATTTTCTCGTTAATGGCTTACGTTCTTCTATTTGTTTATATTGTAGGAAGGATTGCGTATAATGATTTGAGCTTGATACGCTCTCAAAGTGCTCTCCGAGTGAGTTGGCCTGATCTTGCAGTGTATCTCCCTGTGTGTTTACTAGGGGGAGTGAATGTGTTTGCCGCCCTCTAATCCTATTTACTCTATTCCAGGCTTTGGCCTCATCCCTAAACGAGTTAATACTTGATAAAAACTTCTGCCAACTTTCTCGTCTGGCCTGTCGGCGGGTTCGCCTGCCTTCGGATTTTACTTTTTTAAAGTTGACTAGATTCTCTGCGGTGGGAGAAGCGCGTAGCAACCCCCACGCTCTGTTCTGTTTTTTACGAGCGATCCTACAATCGTCGTTCCACCATGGGACACGCCGTTTGCAGGCCAAGCCTTTTACTTCTGATATGCATATAAATGCGACATCTATTATGAATGCTGTAAAAAACTCGACTGCAGCGTCAATTCCTAACGAAGACAGCTCAGCCCATGAGATACTAATTAGAGATCGAAATTTCTCCCAATCAGCTGTCTCAATCTTCCACCTAGGAGCGTATGGTGGATATTCGTTTTCTTTATATGATCTTAGCAGTATAGGGAAGTGGTCGCTACCGTAAGGGTTGTCGGTAACTTCCCATTCAAGTTCAGGCAGCACAGACGGGGAGACTATACTAAGATCTATTGACGAAAAGGATCGGTTTGCAAGAGAGTAATATGTGGGTTCTTTCTTGTTGAGAAGGCACGCTCCAGAAGAAAAAAGGAACTGTTCAACAAGGCGGCCTCGCGCATCTATACGAGAGTCGCCCCACAGGGAGCTGTGCGCATTGAAATCGCCAAGAACAGCATAAGGTTCTGGCAATTGATCGATCAAGGAGTGAAATTCATGTTTGTTCAGTTGGTAATGCGGGGGTATGTAAAGGGAGCAAATGGTGATGAGTTTGTTTAGTAGGACAACTCGAACCACCACTGCTTCAAGGGGTGTTTGTAGCTGTAAAGGCTGACACGCAATACTTCTATGAGTAAGAATCGCCACACCACCTGATGATGCGACGGCATCATCGCGATCTTTGCGAAACGTAACATACGTACGGAGAAAGCTTGTGTGTTTGGATTTTAAGTGTGTTTCCTGTATACACAGCACTTTTGGATTGTGTTTTTGAATGAGCTCTTGCACGTCATCAAGGTTTCTGAGAAGACCTCTGACGTTCCATTGAATTATTTGTGTATCCATATTGGGTGATAATATGTGCTGTGTGTACAGAAACAGAAGTAGTGTTTATGGAAATTACTGTGATTAAATTACAGAGCCCTTTCGAGGCCCTGTAACGGGAGTTTTGCCCTTTCTGGAGCGTTCGAGTGAACCTCGCCGCTCCTTAGGCGCTTGGCGCCCCTGGAGGATAGGTGTAGTGTCCATTGCCTCTTGTGAGGCGCCGGACACCTGCTCTTGCGAGCGAGAAGTCACCAGGGAGAGTCTCGCCTTGGAGGGCAAGACCCCTGCGCCCACCAGCCCGGAGGTCGATGGGGTTCCCTGGGGGATTTGGCTGCGCCGGCCGTTGCCAGCGCTAGAAGGGACCTGGGAGGTTGAGGCAGCCTCGGCTGCACCCACCTTCGGGGTCGATGGCCCCTTTTCCTCGGTTGGCGGAGCAGCGCTAGCTGCAACCGCCGTGGGGGCAGATGGCGTAACTGATTACTCACTGCGTGTGGGTCGGACAGTCGCCGGAGACCGTTGTGACGCTGCCCCCTGACGCGCCACTTCGGCAAAGCTTTTCTTTGGCAGGTATGCAACCCGCCTGCGTGCGTCCTTGAATGATATATTCTCTTTTACTTTTATAGTTACTATTTCCTTTTCCTTCTTCCAGGAGGGGCACGATCGCGAGTACGCGGCGTGATCCCCGTCACAGTTTGCACAGTGGAGAGGGTTATTACATGCTTCAGTGGCGTGTTCAAGGGCACTACATTTCGCACATGTTTGGCGGCCTCGGCAGCTCTGCGAGCTGTGGCCGAAACGCTGGCATTTGTAACATCTCAAGGGATTTGGCACGTATGGTCTTACACGGAGCTTGATGTACCCGGCCTCGATTGAGTCGGGCAGGACACTTGTATTGAAGGTGAGTATTAGGTGTTTGGTCGCAAGTTCTTTTCCATCTCGCCTTATCTTAATTCTTTTGACACTTATAACATTCTGTTCGCTGAAACCCTCTAAGAGCTCAGCCTCAGTGAGCTCCAGCAAATCATCGTCAGAGACAACGCCGCGGGAGGTATTCATCGTGCGGTGCGGGGTTACTACTACTTGGGTCTCCCCAAATGATACTAGCAGTGGCAGCTTTTCAAATTGCTTCTGGTCGCGGAGCTCCAAGAGGAGGTCACCGCTAGCCATCCTTGACACCTTATATCCTGGGCCAAAAACTTCGGTAAGGGACTTAGATACTAGGAACGGGGAGATTGTTCGTACTTGTTTAGCCGGTTTTTCTGAGTGGATGACATGAAAACGTGGAAAATTGTAGACTTGGCGTCCGAAAAACTGAAAGACCTCTTCGGTGCGCCCTCGTTTGTGAGGGCGATCAGGGAGTTTAGGAAAAGCGTTTTCCATAAGTACAATTGGGTTTTCGGCCGCGATGCCGACCACCCACCATGGAGCCCAACAGGGGGACGTGACAGGAGCTCCTGCTATAGAAACCCTGCCAACGCCAGCCGTACATCGCTGCTATAACCAAATACAGCATAACCAAGGCTGGTTAGCTACACAAGGTTAACCCTTGCCGCCGGGAAACTAGGAAGTGAGAAGAAGTGATGAGAAGACAGGAAAGATGAAAAAGGCGAGAGAGAAAGACGAAGATTGGAGAGGAGGACAGGAAAAGGCGACTGCCGATTTCCCCAGGGTGGGTCAGTCCGGGGGTGCCGTCTACGTGAAGCCGAGGCCAAAGGGGTGTGTTGCCGCCGCCGAGGGGCTGTAAAGGTCCAAACACCCGGCATCGGCTCAACCCCCAGGATCCCCTTTTCCCCGGACACGGCTAAGCCGCGCACGGCTACACGCGGGAGGGTCCAACCCTCATGTGCTCGGGTCCGTGGTGTCGCAACACACCAAACGCCTGCTTGCGCAGACGCCCCTGCGGGGAAAGGCAAGAAGAGGCTCAGGAAGTTCCTGAGAGGGACCCCGTGCCAGAGCACTGGAAGAATGCGAAATAGTTGGCTCTCTGCATACCAGCCAGTCGATATCGAGGCATACAAAGCAAGCTATCTTTCCCGTATGCCTCAACTATCAGCGGAAACGAAGTCACTTCTTGAAGCACCCATTATGCATGCTGAAATAGAAAGTGCTATAGATAACCTGAGCCCTAATAAGTCGCCAGGGCTGGATGGTCTTGGCGCGGCCTTTAATAAAGCGTTCAAGAACGAGTTGGTGGCTCTGTTGAAAGCGTTGTTTGACGAAGTTTTTGCTACCAACAGATTACCACCGTCTTTCTCTGAGCCCATATATCGTCCTTATTCCTACGACGAACCTAAGACCTATTCCTAAGACGCTCTCTGTTGTGTTCGTTGTACGAAGAGTTTGAAACATGGAAAGGCAAGAAGAGGCTCAGGAAGTTCCTGAGAGGGACCCCGTGCGAGAGCACTGGAAGAATGCGAAATAGTTGGCTCTCTGCATACCAGCCAGTCGATATCGAGGCATACAAAGCAAGCTATCTTTCCCGTATGCCTCAACTATCAGCGGAAACGAAGTCACTTCTTGAAGCACCCATTATGCATGCTGAAATAGAAAGTGCTATAGATAACCTGAGCCCTAATAAGTCGCCAGGGCTGGATGGTCTTGGCGCGGCCTTTAATAAAGCGTTCAAGAACGAGTTGGTGCCTCTGTTGAAAGCGTTGTTTGACGAAGTTTTTGCTACCAATAGATTACCACCGTCTTTCTCTGAAGCCCATATATCGTCCTTATTCCTAAGACGAACCTAAGACCTATTCCTAAGACGCTCTCTGTTGTGTTCGTTGTACGAAGAGTTTGAAACCTGGAAAGGCAAGAAGAGGCTCAGGAAGTTCCTGAGAGGGACCCCGGTGCCAGAGCACTGGAAGAATGCGAAATAGTTGGCTCTCTGCATACCAGCCAGTCGATATCGAGGCATACAGAGCAAGCTTTCTTTCCCGTATGCCTCAACTATCAGCGGAAACGAAGTCACTTCTTGAAGCACCCATTATGCATGCTGAAATAGAAAGTGCTATAGATAACCTGAGCCCTAATAAGTCGCTAGGGCCGGATGGTCTTGGCGCGGCCTTTAATAAAGCGTTCAAAAACGAGTTGGTGCCACTGTTGAAAGCGTTGTTTGACGAAGTTTTTGCTACCAACAGATTACCACCGTCTTTCTCTGAGCCCATATATCGTCCTTATTCCTCAGACGAACCTAAAACCTATTCCTAAGACGATCTCTGTTGTGTTCGTTGTACGAAGAGTTAACATGGAAAGGCAAGAAGAGGCTCAGGAAGTTCCTGAGAGGAACCCCGAAGCCAGAGCATTGGAAGAATGCGAAATAGTTGGCTCTCTGCATACCAGCCAGTCGATATCGAGGCATACAGCGAAAGCTATCTTTCCCGTATGCCTCACCTATCAGCGGAAACGAAGTCACTTCTAGACGCAACCATTATGCATGCTGAAATAGAAAGTGCTATAGATAACCTGAGCCCTAATAAGTCGCCAGGCCCGGACGGTCTTGGCGCGCCATTTAAAAAAGCGTTCAAGATCGAGTTGGTGCCTCTGTTGAAAGCGTTGTTTGACGAAGTTTTTGCTACCAATAGATTACCACCGTCTTTCTCTGAAGCCCACATATCGTCCTTATTCCTAAGACGAACCTAAGACCTATTCCTAAGACGCTCTCTGTTGTGTTCTTTGTACGAAGAGTTTGAAACATGGAAAGGCAAGAAGAGGCTCAGGAAGTTCCTGAGAGGGACCCCGAAGCCAGAGCATTGGAAGAACGCGAAATAGTTGGCTCTCTGCATAGCAGCCAGTCGATATCGAGGCATACAGAGCAAGCTATCTTTCCCGTATGCCTCAACTATCAGCGGAGACGAAGTCACTTCTAGAAGCACCCATTATGCATGCTGAAATAGAAAGTGCTATAGATAACCTGAGCCCTAATAAGTCGCCAGGGCCGGATGGTCTCCGCGCGGCCTTTAATAAAGCGTTCAAGAACGAGTTGGTGCCTCGGTTGAAAGCGTTCTTTGACGAAGTTTTTGCTACCAACAGATTACCACCGTGTTTCTCTGAAGCCCATACCGTCCTTATTCCTTATGACGAACCAAAAAGCAATGCTGAGGCTAGTCACAGCATACAGACCCATTTCATTGACCAACACGGATTACAAAGTTTTAATGAATGTTCTTGCAAGCCGATTACAGTCAATAATTCAGGATCTTGTAGGACCACACCAGACTTGTGGTATAAAGGGACGCACTATTGCGACAAATGTACACACGATGAGAGGCGCCTTGGAATGCTGTGACGATTTTCAATATGCCGTTGCCATCCTGCAGATAGATTTAGAAAAAGCCTTTGATTGTGTCCCACATGAAATTTTGTTATTAGTTTTTGAGTACGTGAATGTAGGATCAATCATCGCTGATGGGGTAGCTCTGGCGTACCGGAACTGCTCAACACGGCTGATTATAAGATGATGATGATGTATGGGGTTTTATGGCGCAAGGGCCAGATATGACCAAAGAGCGCCATACACATGGTGATCGGTTTTCAATGAATTGTTCGTGAAGTGAAGAAATGTACTTCGAATGGTGGATGTGGCATGGCTGTAGATAGGCCTAAAATCAGTCGCTCTAGATTGCGTAAAATAAATAAGTATTAAAACAATGACAATGACCAGAGGTGTGAACTATGGAACTGTCATGTTACACGCGGGTGATGAAACAAAACATGTAGTGAATGCAGCACTGATGTCTCTCACAAGGACCCTTGAATGCAAGGGCTTAGAGACACGTGCTATGCTAATGTAAGAGACGCAGCAGGAGCCTCTGCTAAGAGGCGATACTACGTAACACTTGGTCTGATAATGTGCAAAGTTTGAATGTCGTTTAAATAATTTAAAACTGATGTGGTGTTGAATAACGGGTTCGAGCCGAGAAGTTGTGCAGGATGTAATGGGATATGGTGTTGATACGCCAAGGGAAAGTGCTTTTTTCTCTCGCATTCTGTTTCCCTACATTCCACGAGGACGTGGATGACCGTTAGTCTCTTACCACGTCTACCACATGTAGGAGGTTCCTCACCAGTCAGCAAGAAGTTGTGTGTAGTGTATGTGTGCCCTATTCTTAGTCGACAGAAAGCGACATCAGTCTCTCGTAATTTTGCTATAGATGGGGCGGTACCTAAATGTGGCCTGATTAAATGAAGTTTATTCGAGGTTTGCGAGTCCCAGAAGTGTTGCCAATAATCTCTTAGTTTTTTGCGAATAAAAAGTCTTAAATCTATGGCGGGGACACCTACAGAACAGTTCAAAGCTTTTCTTGCTGTGGATGTGGCGATTTCGTCAGCGAGCACATTACCCTCAATGCCTCTGTGCCCTGGCACCCAGCATATAATGAGACGTTGATTACACCCATAGACAGCGCACAAGAGCGTATAAAGGTCATTAATTACAGGGTTCTTGTGCTTTTCAAGCGATACTAACGCCTTAACAACGCTCAGAGAGTCGGTATATATAATTGACTTTCCTAGTTTTAATTGTTTTATGTGTTTCACAGCTGATAATAATGCATAGGCCTCCGCCGTAAAGATACTTGTCTGCGCATGCAAGATGCCAGAGTCGGAGAAGGACGGACCAACTGCTGCATAAGAGACGCCGGCTTGCGACTTAGATGCATCGCTGTAATACTCTGGGCAGCAATACTTCGACCGAAGTTCAAGGAAGTGCATTCGAATGTGCATCTCAGAAGCATGCTTACTGACTTCAAGAAACGACATGTCACATTCCGGCAGCTGCCACTGCCACGGCGGTGACAGCTTCGCTGGATGCATTAAATGGTGTTCTACAAGTGGGACAGACATTTCTTCACTAAGATTCCTTATACGGAGCGAGAAAGGCTGCCTGACTGTAGGCCGATTATTAAAAAGTGTGGCACAGGAAACATCATTTACAGTTGTGTAACAAGGGTGTTCAGGATTCGAGTTTACTTTGAGAAAATATGTAAAGCTGGAATATGTCCTCTGTAGACGAAGTGACCACTCGTTTGATTCTACATAGAGACTTTTTACAGGGCTTTTCCTGACAGCACCGGTCGCTAGGCGGATACCTAGGTGGTGCACAGGGTCTAGGATTTTTAGGGCGCTCGGTGTTGCAGAATGATAGATTATAGCACCATAGTCAAGACGAGGACGGACAAGACTTCTGTACAAGTTTAGGAGACATTTTCGATCACTTCCCCAGGTTGTGCGAGACAGAATTTTTAAGATATTCATCGTTTTCAAACATCTTGCCTTCAGATATTTGAGGTGGGGGATGAAAGTAAGCTTGGAATCTAGAATTATTCCCAGAAATTTGTGTTCAGAAATCTGTCGATCTACCTTCTCGGAACCCACACTGGAAGGGGTCTAGTGTTTTGTTATTTTCTAGGAAAGAGATTAAGCGCCAGTTAATCATTTTTTCGTAGAGCTTGCACAGACAGCTTGTTAGCGCTATTGGCCTGTAGCTGCTGGCTAAGGACGGGTCTTTGCCTTGTTTAAGTATCGGGATGACTATGGCTACTTTCCATGAGGATGGAATACACCCAGCCGCCCACATGGCATTGAAAAGAGATAGGAGCGTTTTCAGTGCTTCAGGGTGGAGATATTTAATCATTTCATACATAAAGCGGTCGCCGCCTGGCGCCGAGTTTTTGCAACAAGCGAGAGATGCCTTTAGTTCCGCTGAGTTAAATGGAAGATTGTAAGCTTCATTCGAGGAGTCTTTGTGATTAAGAGGCTGTCTCTCTGCACGCTCTTTTAACCTCAGGAAAGATTCTGTGTAGTGCGATGCACTTGAAACATATTCAAAGTGTTCACCTAGACAATCCGCCTGAGCCTCCAGGCTATCACCGTGCGTGCTAACCAAGGGTAGAGGATGCGTCTGCCGGCCTATTAATTTATTCACTCTTGTCCAGACTTTCGTCTCGTCCGTGTAGGAATTTATGCCAGAGATGTATTTCTCCCAGCTCTCCCTTTTAGCACGTCGACGTGTTCTTCTACCCTCAGCCTTTATTTGTTTAAAATTAATCAAGTTTTCGGCGGTTGGAAAGTCGCGAAGTCGTCCCCAAGCTTTGTTCTGGTTTTTCCGTGTTTTTTTTACATTCTTCGTTCCACCATGGGATACGACGCTTATTCGACATTCCATTAGTTTCGCGAATGCATTTTCTCGCAGCCTGAATTATAAGGCTTGTGATATACGCCACAGCATCGTCTATATTGAATGAATCGATTTCATCCCGGATGGTATATGTTAGTTCGCGGAAAAGTTCCCAGTTAGCCGACTCGATCTTCCACAGGGGAGCATGTGGCAAGGAGTCATCTTGTTTGGTCAGGTTTAATATAACTGGGAAGTGGTCGCTTCCAAAGGGGTTCTTCAAAACGGACCACTCAAGGTACGGCATTAGAGTACTCGACACTATGCTTAAATCTATCGAGGAGTATGTATTATGTGCCACACTGTGGTACGTTGGCTCCTTTTTATTAAGTATACATGCTCCTGAGGAAAAAAAGTTTTCAATTAGACGACCTCTCGCATCGCAACGAGAGTCTCCCCACAAAGCGTTGTGTGCGTTTAAATCTCCGACAACTATGTATGGCGCGGAAAGTTCATCTATGTAGTTTTGAAATTCGCTTTTCTTAAGTTGATAATTTGGAGGAATGTATACAGAGCTGATAGTGACCAGCTTATCAAACAACACCCCTCGGATAACAACTGCCTCTAGGGGCGTACGAAGTTCTACTTCTCGGCAAGCAACACCTCTGTCTACAATGATTGCAATACCGCCGGATGAGACGAGGGTGTCATCGCGGTCTTTACGAAATATAGCATATTGTCGAAGGAAATTTGTTTCCGAATGTTTGAGGTGTGTTTCCTGAACACACAGCACTTTTGGAGTATACTTGTATAGGAGTTCTTTGATGTCATCAAGATTCTGCAGCAGACCTCTGACATTCCAGTGTATTATTTGCGTATTCATGTTGACTGTGGTTTATGTGCTGTGTGTTTAAGAAGACGAGTTACCTCACGGAGCCCTTTGAGGGCGCCAAGATGCGGTGCTTTTCTTTTTGGGAGCTATTGCGAGAATCTCGCCGCTCCTTAGGCGCTGGCGGCGCCGTCTGGCTGGTTGTGTCCATCACCTCGGAAGAGGTGCTGGACAAAAGCTCTTGCGAGCGCTGCGTTCGAGAAGAAGGCCTCGTCCCTGTAGACAAGACCTTTGAGGCCACGTGCTCGAAGGTAGATGGCCCCTTCTGCTGGGTTGGCGTAGCAGCGCTAGCTGCAGCCGCCGGGGGGGCGGGAGGCGTCACTGCCGCCTCACTGGGTGTGGGTCGGACAGTCGCCGGAGGCCGTTGTGGCGCTGCCCCCTGACGCGCCACATCGGCAAAGCTGCTCTTGGGCTGGTAGGAAACCCGCCTGCGCGCTTCTTTAAATGAAATATTCTCTTTAACTTTTATCGTCACGATTTCTTTTTCTTTTTTCCATGACGGGCACGACCGTGAGTATGCGGCGTGCTCGCCATCACAGTTGACACAGTGTAGAGCGCTTTCGCAATTTTCAGAAGTGTGATCTCCTCCACTACATTTAGCACATGTCTGCCGGCCTCGGCAGTTCTGGGAACTGTGTCCGAAACGCTGGCATTTAAAGCATCGAAGAGGATTTGGGACATAGGGTCTGACACGTAGCTTTACATAGCCTGCCTCGATTGTCTCGGGCAGGATGCTTGAGCCAAAAGTGAGTATAAGATGCTTTGTCTTGATTTCCTTACCGTCACGCCTTAGCATAATTCGCTTGACATTGATAACATTCAGTTCGGTCCAGCCTTCGATCAGTTCGTCTTCTGTCAGCTCCATTAGATCATCATCAGATACAACACCACGGCTCGTATTCATAGTTCGGTGCGGGGATATAGTGACTGGAATTTCTCCAAATTTAACTAGATTAGGAAGGCTTTCATGTTGCTTCGCGTCGCGGAGTTCCAGAAGGAGATCTCCACTAGCCATCTTGGATGCCTTGTAACCTGCACCAAGTGCTTCGGTAAGACATTTTGACACAAGGAAAGGTGAAATCATTCTCATCGTCTTTTCAGGTTTGTCGGAATGGATGACGTGGAATCGGGGAAAGCTTTGTAATCTGTTGCCAAAAAACTTGAAAATATCTTCGGTGCGCCCTCGTTTCTGAGGGCGATCAGGAAGTTTAGGGAAAGGAGTTTCCATGAGAATATATAAAAATTCGGCAACAACGCCGACCACCCACCACGGAGCCCAACGAGGGGACGCGGCAGAGCTTGCATGCAAGTCTGCACGACGTCAGTCGTACGCCGCCACTATAACCAAATATGTTGTACCCAAGGTTGGATAGCCACACAGGGTTAACCCTTGCCGCCAAGAAGAAGGAAGTACATAGAAGAGAGAAGGAGACAGGAAAGGTGGAAAGTAAAGGAAAGACGAAGGTTGTAGGAAGAGAGAGACAGGAAAAGGCGACTGCCGATTTCCCCCGGGTGGGTCAGTCCGGGGGTGCCGTCTACGTGAAGCCGAGGCCAAAGGGGTGTGTTGCCGCCGCCGAGGGGCCGTAAAGGTCCAAACACCCGGCATTGGCTCAACCCCCAGGATCCCCTTTTCCCCGGACACGGCTAAGCCGCGCACGGCTACACGCGGGAGGGTTCAACCCTCGTGTGCTCGGGTCCGTGGTGTCGCAACACACCAAACGCCTGCTTACGCAGACGCCCCTGCGGGGGGCTGATTATAAGATAGAGCGTTCCGTGCGCCAGGGGTGTCCTCTCAGCCCGCTTTTGTTTGCCATCTATCTAGAAAGCTTTTGTTTGGCAACTATTCAAAACAGTAGCATGAAGGGCTTCAAACTCATGGAAGCCGAAGTGAAACTCCTGGCATATGCAGACGATGTAGCGGTGTGCGCTATAACGAAAGAAAGCATTACAGAGGTAACAACCATTGTTAAACATTTCGGAAACACAACAGGGAGCTTTGCGAATTGGAATAAGTGCCTCGGTTTTTGGCATGGTGCATGGCAGTCAACACCGGAAATGTTCGCCAACATTAGATGGATTAAAGCGCCAGCTAAATACTTGGGCGTTCCGCTCGTACATTACCGGAGGAATGAGGACTATTGGCTAGAAGAGGCCAAGCGACTCAAGGAAAAAACAACAAATTGGAAGGGTGCTCATCTCTCGATGTTTGCGAGAGCTACTGTATCTAACTTGTTTTTAATAAGCAAAATATGGTACGTTATGCAAGTTTTCTGTTGCTCTCGTTTAAATGTGCAAAGGTTCCATAGAGTTTTTGCTGTGTTCATTTGGGCATAGAATGGGAGAGGTGCAGCCGCACGAACTTGTTTAGGAGAGTCAAGGACGGGGGCTTAGGCCTGTCACATCTTATTGTGAAGCAGGTAGTAAACCGGTTTTCTTTCTTTGGAGGCGCGCATGACCCCTTCCTGCGCACAATGTGCCAGTTACGACTGAGCAAGCATCCGCCGATGTACGTGGTCTGCAATTTAAGTATGCCTGGTGCTCTTTGAGGGTACCTAAGGGAAGTCGTAGACAGTGTCCGTTTTTTGTTCCTACGTTTTTCTAAAGATTATCTCTTTTCGGTGTCGCGGAAGAAATTGTACAGGGATGTAGTTGACATGATTATGCCGGTTCTGATGTATAGAGCCATAAACAGTGGAGGACAGGGAAACGACGTGTTAAAGCGTGTTAAAAAAATGCAGGTGCAGTCAAGCACTAAATCCTTTTTCTTTAAGTTCCATACCGGAACTTTGCCGGTGCGGGCCTTTTTACAAGAGAAGGGTTTTTATTTAGCATGGGGAGCAAACTGCCGTATATGTAAACAATTAGAAACAATTGACCATGTTTTTTGCATTGTTGGTAGGGGTTTTCTTTTGGGACGATCTTCAAACACTACAGAAAGAATTGCCTATAAGCCCATTAGGTATTAGATTTTTGACGGTAGAAAATGGGGACGGCATGCCATTGGACTTATGTGCTAATGGGCCTCCACTGATTATGGAGGGCTCGAATGGCCGGTTTCTTTTGTGAGCCTGACAGCAGGCCTGCGCGGCTGCTCCTCCGGGAAGCTATTTCCAAGTTCATTGATGTAATTAAAGAACAAGAATGTCCTCCGGATTGGCTGGCGAGGATTGAGCCCCTCACCACATTAAAGGAATTTGAAACTTTTCTGGTAGGGTGGCCATGTTACAATTGGACCTAGAAAAAGCGTTCGATAGAGTGACACACACAATTCTTTTCAATGTTTTGGAGCACGTGAATGTGGGAACAATCTTAACAGAAGGGATCAGAATGTGCTATGCAGGCGTTTCCACAAAGGTAATCGTTAATGGAACACTCTCTCCCAGCATTGCCGTCAGGTCTTCCGTAAGACAGGGATGTGGCTTATCGCCTCTACTGTTTGCCCTATATCTCGAGCCACTGTGTCTAAAGATAACAAAAGAGAGCCATGTCCGGGGTTTTAGGGTCGGTTACAGTGAGGTAAAATTGTTAGCATACGCGGATGACGTCGCTGCTTTTTGTGATGACAAGCAAAGTGTAAGGAATACAGTTAATGTTGTGACAAAGTATTGTAAAATGACGGGGAGTGCGATTAATTGGGGTAAGTCGATTGGGATATGGTATGGACAATGGGAAGACACGCCTTCACTTTTTGAAAAAATGCAGTGGACGAATAAGCCTACCAAGTACCTTGGGGTACCTCTGCAACACCACCAGGACACCAAAGATTATTGGCAAGGAGAGGTCGCAGAAATTAAGGCGAAAACGGCAAGGCTGGGTGGGAGAGAACTATCAATATTCACAAGAGCAACAGTGTGTAATGTGTTTTTAGTGGCCAAAATTAGGTATGTTTTACAAGCATTGTGCGCATCAAGAGTCAGCATACAAAGAATACACTCTAAGAAAAAAAGGACGAAAAGGGGTAGGGAGGTTAGTCCTTTTGGGGACTAACTGATTTGCCACAACCATTAGTCCTTTTGGGGACGAACTGACATGGGATGAACTGTTACTCCCCATGCGCTTACTCCTTCGGGGACTAACAGTTGCCCCTGCCCGATGGTCCTCAAGGGAGCAACTGTAATTCGTTCCGATGCTCCGCGAAGGTGGAACTAATGAAATTAGGCAATTATACCCTAATAAAAAAATTAATGAGCTGAGAAAAAAACGATGCCCGAGAGTAGGATTCGAACTCACACCCTCTCGCTCACAAGTAAAGTACTCTAACCACTCCACCACGCCGCTTGGATGACGGAGCTGCATATTTAGGGAAAGTTAAGTATGGGAACGCAAGTGCGGCAATGTAAAAGCGACTTCGTATTTTGCGCAAGCTATGCAGTGAGAGTCTAACGTTGAGTGCACTTGCAACCATAAACGACTGCGAAAAGAAATCAGCCCGAGTATTCTTAGGGTGATTGAAACTGAGGCACTACGCCATGTATACGTGTAGCGAGCTCAGACAGCGCACCGAAGACAACAGAGAAGGCCAATTTCTCTATCGCTTAGCGTGTGCCGTTCGAGGTACACATCGCATCAGTTCCCAACCTCCTTGGAATGGAAGGAACTTAGGTACTATTGACTAAGTAAATCTAGCCGTCTATCAATGACTTGCGCGCGTTTAATGTGTATCGCTCACTTATGGGGTGCGCACGAAGGGCATGCCTCTTCACATTCCAGTTTTAAGTTTCACGTAATTTTCTCACCAAGAGACAAGGCGCTGCTTTGCATGCAGTTCAATAGACAATGCACGAACTTCGAACCATTCACGGTTTAGAGACAATACGGTTTTCGCTGCATCGCTCCATGACACGGACGAAAACAGCGAAGTGCCCGGGGAGTAACTGCTGCCGTTCGTCCTCCCGTTGCTCTCTTTCCGACCAGGGACTAAACACTTACTCTCCGAAATTTGCACACGGCACGCACATTCATGCAGTTAGTCCTTTGAGGGACGAAAGCGCCCTTTTTAGGACTAACGGCGCAGTTACTCCCGTTTTCCCCGGCATTTTTCTTAGAGTGTACATCGGCAGTTTGCCATCTTCATTTGGGGTTCCGTATCGGAGCGCTCTAGTCGCACTAATTTGTTCAGAACAGTGAAAAGTGGAGGCCTAGGGTTGTTTCATCTCTTTTTAAGACAAGTCGTGTCGAGATTTTTGTTCCTACGTGATCAGAAAGATACATTCTTGTGCACAGTCCTTCAAAGACGTTTGAAGAACGCGTTGCCTCAATTCGTTGTGTCCTCCAATTACACCACAGGACCTAGGCTCAGAGGCTTCCTGCGAGAAGTCGTATTGGCCTTTGACTTCCTACATACGCGCTTTTCATTGAATTACCTTGCAACTGTTAAACGGAAAAGACTGTACAAAGATTTATTTGATGTATCATTGCCTGTGCCTGTCTATTGTTCTATGTACCGCGTTGAATCCAGAGGAAGAAATGTGCTCAAGCGAGTGAAGCGGATGCCGATACGGTCATCCGCAAAAACCTTTTTCTTCCAATTACACAGTGGAACGCTCCCAGTGAAGCCATGGCTAAGAGAAAGGGGAATCTTTGTGCCGTGGTCTGTAAACTGCTCAAGATGCAGGCAACCAGAGACTATTGAGCATATCTTTCTTGATTGTTCAGATGCAATGTTCTTGTGGGACATCCTACAAAGAACGTTGAAAAAGGAATTACCGATAACACCGTGCGGCATCCGCTTCTTGCCAACTGAGAACGCAGATATGCCATGTGACATGTTTATGGCAATATGTTTACATAGCCTGTGGAAAACGAGAATGGATGAGCGCCATGAGAGGCTTGTTATTCATAGTGCGAGAGAGCGTTTCATTGAAAGCGTGCTATATCTGCGTGAAGCTTATAAAACGAGAACAGAACCACCCGAATGGATGCATATATTGGATGAACTAGCGGTAATCAAGTGTTTTTAACTATTCGCAAGGGCCCAAGACGGTCATTGCTTTTACCATTATGAAGTGTATCTGTTTATGCCGTATGTGTACGTCGAAGACCGGCAATAAAGAAAAAAAGCCATACCATGCTGAATACGTCGGTTCTCGTCCGATCCCCAAAGCTAAGCAGCATTGGGCTCGGTCAGTACTTGGGAGGGAGACCACCTGGGAACACCAGGTGCTGATGGCACCTCTCTCTTTAATTTTTTTGCCTGTACTTTTTTATCATAATAATAATAATAATTATTATTATTTTAGTTGGCATGTTGCGCATGTAGGCGCAAAGCTGTGGTGAGTGGACGCGCTGGCCAAATATAAACAGTCATAATCCGCAGCTTCTCGTGCGTGAACATGGACGTGAGCTTCGCGCGCACACATTAAAACAACACGAAGGACTTGGCATGATATTACGCGGAGTAATATGGTGACAAGGAGTGTCACTAATCGCGCAAGGTATTCGCATACACTGCTAACTGCATCGCTATTACACGCATGCAGGTTGGTAACATCACATAGACGGCAGCATATTCCAAGCCACCCGTGCAAGCCGCGGAAAAGCACACGCAACGTGTTACGTCCACTCTCCTCTGCACAACTCGCACACGCAATTTTCTCTTTTCTAGCGCAGATCAACAAATTCGGCCATACCATGCTGCGTACGTACGGACGCAGTCAGCGTCCGCGTGTCCGTAGCGTCTGTACTTCGAGCACCGGGGCACCTTGCAGTCGCGGCGAACATGGCCCGTGCCATGGCAGCGCGGCACTGCATCGGCCGCCCGGGGACCACCACAAGGGCTAACTCAGCGGCGACTCGAACCTGGTGGGGCAGGTCAACTATTATTCCTGGCTTGAGCTTGAGCAGTACGCCTTCTCTTTCATGCCTTGGACGCGCCAGCGCTCCCGCGTCACCTCGGTTACGTTCCCGAACGCCGCAAAAGCAGTCCGGATGTCTTCATCTTGCACTCCGTGGAGCATCCAATGCAGGCGCAGTTTAACCTGCTGGTCCTCAGGGTCAATAACAATGCAGCGACGGCCTTTAACTCGCAGATCCTTGAAAGCAGCCAGTTTCCTTGTGGCTTCCGCGCTGTTGAACGTCACCGCCCACACATGGCCGATCTGGTACGCTCCCAACGCCACGACCTCGGGGAGCACACCAGCGTTGGCGAGGGCGTCTCGGAAATCTTCGACCCTGTAGGGCCTCACCCGCACGTCGCCGTGCAGAAACAACGTGTTTAAAACAACACGACCGGTGGGCAGATTAGGCAGCACGATCTCATAGTCCTTCTCGTCTTTGACGCTGCTCCTGTTTCCGCGGCCGGCAAGGGCCGCAAACGCCGCTCCAGCGGAGCTCATAATCCTGCGTCCGTTCGCTAGCGCGTCAGGAAGTCGGCTACCAGGCTGGGAAAGACGGATGAGAACGCGGAACTCATGGACGTCGTTGAAGCCGAGGATGCAGCGAGGGGAACGGACGAGGCCGGCAAGCAGACGGGGCCACTGGACTCGTCAGCGTCTACCGGCGGAGACGCCTTCACTGGGGATGGTGCAGCGAGCCAACAACCAGCGGTTGACTTGCCTAGCTCGAACGAGACAACCGGAAAGGATGGGGAGAAAACTCCGGAGCCGAAGGTTGTCGAGCCCAAGGGTGCGAATGAGCTGCAACCGGACAAGAATGGTGCCCGCACGCCGACCAGCGTCTCCGCTGCAGCGAGGCGTTCCCACGCCCAAACCAGCGCCGACGGTCACTAGACGCCAACGCCCGGAGCCGAGGAGCCCCCGGCAAAGGCGCCTCAAGGCCGGCGCTCATCGTTTCGGCCGCGCCCTAATGTTCCGGAAGACAAGCGTGCCGGAAATTCGGAGTCCTTAGGACACGCTCATGTTGTTCCGCCGGACCGCACTGGCGGCGATGGCGGCGTCTAGCCTCGTGCTAGACGCGACAGGTAAGCACCATATTCCCGGTCTCTTCCCCTAGTGTTAACATGGCTCCAACGTGTTCGTTGAAAGTCGCTACTCTAAATGTTCGAGGACTGGCAGGGAAAAGAAAGCAAAGCCAGCTTTACCGGCTTATAGCGGAGCACGACATTGATGTGCTAGCCGTGCACGAGACGAAAGTCGATGGTGAAGAAGAGACCGGCGTTATGGTGCAGCGTTTCACGTCTAGGTTTTCTACCGTAGTCAGAAATGCGGTGCATGGGCACATCCGCTGGCTGCTTCCTTTTTGTTAAGAAGTTGCCGGGGCTAGAGATGCATGCAGTCAATTCGTGTGTGTCGGGCCGGTGTGTTGCCATCGATTTTTCGTTCAACAACAACGAGTGGCGTATTGTGTGCTTGTACGCGCCCAATAAGGTGGATGAAAGGGCTCAGTTTTTTCACCACATAGAAGAGCGTCTATGCAAGGGAACACAGCTCATAGTAATGGGCGATTTCAACTGTGTCCTCAGTGCGCGGGATAAAACAAGCGTTCGGGGATTTAGAGACAAAAGCACGGAAGCGTTGTCGCGAATGCTAGAGAACTTGAACCTTGAGGATGTGGCAGAGTGCCTCAAAGGAGCGCGTGCTGTAAAGCACACACAATTTGATGGCTCTAGTCACGCACGGCTCGACCACATTTATTCGTCTGTTGACATCCTTCCGGAATGTAACAGTTACTAGGTAGTGCCAGTGTCTTTTTCTGACCACTGTTTAGTTGAGCGCTGCATAGAAATTCCAAAGCGAGGTAACGCTTTCTCATGGGAAACGTGGAAATTAAATAACAAGCTTCTTCAGGATGAACCGTTTAACCGAGCATTAAGAGAAGAAATAAGGAAAATAGACCCCAGTAAAAACCTGCACGTATGGCAACAGTGGGAGCTGAATAAGGAAACAATAAAAATAAAGGCAATAGAGAGGGCTACCTGTATTCGTTACGCGGAGAAACAAAAGGAGACTGAGTTAAAGGCGCTTCTTCATAAACTGCTGAGGCAGGAATCTGAGGCGCCGGGCAAATGGTGAAACAACAGTTAGACCGTTAGAAAGTGAAAGGTGAAACAACAGGTAGACCAACTCGAGGAGCAACGCTATCGGGGAGCCCTGGTGAGGGCAAGTGCTGAAGACACAGCTGCAGGTGAAGCGCCTTCGAAGCGAGCGCTAGGGTTAGAAAAAGCACGCGCTGAAAGGAACCACATCGACGGCATAGAATGGCGCGGGACCTTATCAACAGACACTGACGACATCAAAGCAGCTTTTCATGAGCATTACCAGGCGCTATTCTCGTACCACAAAGTAGACGCTACCACATTTGGGAATGAGTTTTTGCGTGCTATACCCCGACTGGACGACGAAAGAAAGCAAAGATTGGAACTAGAGATAACAGAATCCGAAGTTGAACAGGCCATAGACAACTTAAACCCAGGAAAATCGCCTGGACCAGACGGCTTTAGCGCCGGTTTTTATAAAGAATTCAAGCACGAAATTAGCCCTGTATTGAATGTAATCTTTAACGAAGCTTACAAATGGAACACATTGCCTCCGTCTTATGGGTCGTCACACACAGTACTCATTCCTAAAACTGATGATGCAGCGAAATTAAGATCTGTTACGGCGTATCGTCCCATAGCACTCACCAATATCGAGTATAAAATCTTTATGAAGATATTGGCTCGAAGATTGCAGACAGTGATACAGGACATCGTCGGGCCTCACCAGACATGTGGGATTAAAGGTCGGACTATTGTTACTAATATTCACAAGGCGCGCAGTGTACTTGAGTGCTGTGATGATTGTAATAGTCGGATTGCCATCTTACAGATTGACCTCGAGAAGGCTTTTGATTGCGTGGCTCATGAAATCTTGTTTGCCGTTTTAGACCATGCCAATCTCGGATCTGTAATCTGCGAGGGGGTCGCCCTGGCGCACCGTAACTGCACGACCAGATTGATCGTGAATAAGAGTTTAGGGGCTCCCACCAGCCTGCGACGTTCTGTGCGTCAGGGCTGCCCCCTCAGCCCTCTGTTGTTTTGTATCTATATTGAAACCCTGTGCATGCGATTGATTGAAAACAATAGAATTACGGGATTTAAGCTTCACGCAGTTGAAGTGAAGCTGCTGGCTTATGCAGATGATGTCGCTGTTTTTGCGGAGGATCAGGGGAGCATAATCGAGGCTGTCAAATGTGTCCGTAAATTTAGCCATGTCACTGGTAGTGGAGTTAACTGGTCAAAGTGCCTCGGGCTCTGGCATGGATCATGGCCAACGAAGCCAGATCATTTTGCCAACGTGCATTGGGTGACGACCCCAGGCAAGTACTAGGGCGTCCCGCTCGATGCCTATCGTGATAGCGAGCAGTACTGGAAAGGGCAGGTCAAAGACACACAGGAGAGAGCTGAGAAGTGGAAAGGCACTAACCTTTCTATCTTTGCGAGAGCCACCGTTTGTAACCTTTTCTTTATCAGCAAGCTTTGGTACGTAATGCAGGTATTGCACTGTTCACGGTCAAACGTTCAGAAGCTACACAGGATTTTCGCCATCTTTGTCTGGGCGTCGGGATGGGAGCGCTGTAGCCGGACCAACTTGTTCCGCCGGGTAAAAGATGGGGGGCTGGGATTGGGCCACCTCTTTGTGCGGCAGCTGGTAAACCGGTTCTTGTTCTTTAGGGACTCAACCGACCCTTTCTTGCGCACGGTATGTCAAATAAGGTTGAGTAGACAAATACCGGAGTATGTGGTTTCAACCGCAGAGTTTTCGGGAGGGATTCGAGGGTTTTACAAAGAGGTCGTATCGAGTGTCAGATTTCTTTTAGTGCGCTTCTCGAATGATTACCTTTCCGTTGTGAACAAAAAGAAACTGTACTGTGCTTTGTGTGACGTCCTTTTCCCAGTGCCACTGTACAGGTCCTTGTACGGTGGAGGCCCAAGCAGCGATGTTTTAAAAAGAGTAAAAAAAATGCAGGTCCCGCCAGGAACAAAGAACTTCTTCTTTAAATTACACACGGGAACATTACCAGTAAAGAAGTTTTTGGAGGCAAAGGGAGAGTATTTACCGTGGGGAACACACTGTTTAATTTGCAAGCAGCCAGAGACAATAGATCATATCTTTTTAAATTGTTGGGGAGGCGTCTTCTTCTGGGATGTAGTGCAGGAAACACTAAAGAAAGACTTTCCACTAGACGCGTATGGCATTCGTTACTTAAGCATAGATAACGAGGATGGGGTGCCTTATGACCTAATTATGCTCTTGGGCCTCCACTGTATTTGGCGCGCGAGAATGGCGGGATACCATGTTGATAAAGATGCGCGGCCTGCAAGAATGTATTTCAGGGAACAGATGCACTGGTTTGTCGCTCTCCATAAGGCGACAGAGCAACCACCCGAGTGGCTTCCAAGAGTAGAGCCGTTGGTTAATTTGCGTGAATTTTGATTAGACTCAGCCAGTACGACACTGGTTGAATACGTGCACAACAGCAAATGTATGTTCCACATTGGGTTTTGTTACGGTGATTGTTTCCTCTTGTAAATAGTTTTGTACCAAAAATCAGGCATTAAAGAAAAAAAAATCGGCCATACCATGCTGAATACGCCGGTTCTCGTCCGATCCCCGAAGCTAAGCAGCATTGGGCTCGGTCAGTACTTGGGAGGGAGACCACCTGAGAACACCGAGTGCTGATGGCACCTTTCTTTTTAATTTTTTTTTGCCTGTATTTTTTTTATTATTAGTGTTATTATTTTAGTTGGCATGTTGCGCATGTAGGCGTAAAGCTGTGGTGAGTGGACGCGTTGGCGAAATGTAAACACTCATCATCCGCAGCATCTCGTACGTCAACATATCGATGTGAGCTTCGCGCGCACAAATTAAAACAACATGAAAGACGCGGCATGATATTACGCGGAGTAATACGGCGACAAGAAGTGTCACTAATCGCGCAAATTATTCGCATAAACTGCTAACTGCATCGCTATTACACGCGTGCAGGTTGGTAACATCACATAGACGGCAGCACATTCCAAGCCACCTGTGCAAGCCGCGGAAAAGCACACACAACATGTTACGTCCACTATCCTCTGCACAACTCGCACACGCAATTCTCTCTTTTCTAGCGCAGATCAACAAATTGAAACCACGTAATGAGACGTTTCCGTAACCCGTAAAGACTATTCGTTGTAGCTGTAGAGAGCCAAGGCTCATTTTAAGATACAGGCAACATCGCAAACCTCCGTTTCTCGCCATCGGCCATACCATGCTCACTCTGCCTCTGGACACGGACGCGTTCGGACGCAAGATGTCGAGCTCTGCAAGAGCGGTTTCAGCGGCCGCGTCTGGCCGTGGTAACAGGTCTTCTGTCGCCCCACCGGGCTATCGGTATCTACTACCGACTTTGCCATCAGGCGAAACTATGAAGGAGTGTCTGTTCTTACATTGTGACGTTGCCGGGAGACCATACCGCCTCGAAGACTTCCGTGACCCGCTGCAAGAACTCGGTGTATTGAAAGACGTGACCGGTATTGGGCCCTTCCAAATGACGCATGTGTGGCTCATCAAGCTACGATCTCCAGAGGTGAAGGAAGTTCTGGTTAGAGCGGGAGGCCTGGAGGTAAAAGGGCGCTTTTGCGCCGTCATTGACCCAGTGCAACAAGACATCACACTCAAAGTGCACTGGGTTCCATTCCACGTTACCGGGGAAGCATTGAAGAAGGCTTTCGACCACTATGGCGAAGTGAAAGAAGTAAGACAAGAAGATTGGAAGGTGAGGGGCTTCGAGCAAGCTGAGTCTACCACGCATATTGTGCGGATGACGCTCCGAGAGAACTTAACACCGGACGCTCTGCCCCATTTGTTCAAGATCTTTGGTGGCTCTGTGCTGGTTGTCGTTCCCGGGAGAGCTCCGATTTGCCTGCGGTGTCGACGCAAAGGACACATTAGAAGAGACTGCAGAGTGCCAAGGTGTTCTGAGTGCCGGGAATTCGGCCATGAAGCACTTGATTGCGTACGTACGTATGCAAGAGTTACTGGCAGCACGCAACCCGACGACGAAGGTCTGGAATTGATGGAAGAAGAGGTAACGGAGAAACTGACAGCGTCCTCGGAAACGCCGGTTCAACAGGTGGCAAGTGTCGCAAAAAAGGTGGCAACGCCATCCGCGTCGACACAGGACGCCACAGAAGAAAGAAAGCAGAGAGAAAGAAGAAGGAATGAAGAAGAGAAGACGCCGCCTGCGCCCGCAGAAACGGACCCCGGGTGGGACGCGTTTAACGTGGAGATGGATGCGGAGCCAGAGACGCCATATGAGACGCCGGATGAGTTGGCCACTGAGGAGCCAGCCGTGCCTTCCAAGAGGCACCGAAGCGATGCTCCAGAAGAGGAGACGCCGGCTGACAGTGTTCAGCGCCTGGAGCCGCAGTGGATGGTGGTCCGGTCGACCCGGGCCAAGAAAGGGAAGTCCGCCCCAGCACAACGGTCAGCGTCGCTCACCCGAGAAGGGCAGGCGACGTAGTGACCAACGCGACTGGTGTCGCGGGTGCCCGGTGAAGCAGTCGTGCCGACAGGGACGCTCAGTTTGTGAGGGTTGCTATTTGCTGGGGGCCTTACTGTTGTTTTGCTCTTGCTCTTTGAAATGGCTATGTCGTTAGCTCCATTGCGCGTGGGAACCCTCAACGTTAGAGGTTTTAGGGCGAGACGGCGGCAGCGTCAGCTCCGACGCGTGATGTTGGAAGAAGATTTAGATATATTGGCGATTCAAGAGACTAAAATAGAGAGTGAGAGTCAGACTGATAGTATGGTTGCACAGTTTAGTGACCGCTATACTGTATGCGTTAGCCATGCTGTTGGCACAACGGCCGGATGCTGTATGTTTATTAAGAAAGGTTTGGGTATAGTTGAGGAAACAGTTATAAGTTGTCAGAGTGGTCGATTCGTGCTGTGCAATTTTGTATATTGCAACATAAAATACCGAATATTATGTGTGTATGCACCAACGAAAGTGAATGACCGGCTAAGTTTCTTTCAAGAAATA
This sequence comes from Dermacentor albipictus, assembly GCF_038994185.2. Classification (NCBI taxonomy): domain Eukaryota; kingdom Metazoa; phylum Arthropoda; class Arachnida; order Ixodida; family Ixodidae; genus Dermacentor; species Dermacentor albipictus. Next base: position 115,890 of record NW_027225697.1, read on the forward strand.
TCGCATTATCTGAATACAGACAGATGTTTGATAGTGTTAGGAGATTTCAATTGCGTTTTGAGCTCGGACGATCGTTCGAGTGATGGATACTGGGCTGATAAGAGCGTTGTCTTTCTGAGGGGGGCCATTGGAAGAGCTCTGTTGGAAGACATTGCACATTACGCGAAAGGAGGCAATAATCGGCATTATACTCATTTTCAAGGCAATAGCCATGCAAGGTTAGACAGAGCTTATCTTTCGCAAGAAATCGCCACAATGTGCGATGACTACAAGGTGCTGAACATAACATTTAGCGACCATTGTTTAGTAGCCTTCACGATAGGGAAAAAGATCACCGCAAAACCTGGAATGAAATGGGAAACATGGAAATTAAACGCGAAACTCTTAAAGGACGACCAATTTCTAGAAAGTGTACGCACAGAAATTGCCAAAGCAAATAATGACTGTGAAAAAGGATGGGGTGAGCGATGGGAGCGATTTAAAGAAGTCGTAAAAATGAATGCCATAGAGCGAGCAGTAGAAATACGTTTTAAAGAGCGCCAAGAGGAAAATAACCTTAAAAAAATGCTTCAGGAATTTGTGGATGCCGAAACTGCAGCGCCAGGCACATTTATGGAAGAAATAAGGGAAATAAAGAATAAAATTGAGGCTATCGACACGGAAAAATACCGTGGCGCACTTATTCGCGCACGAATGGGAAAGATCTTGGCTGATGAAATGCCAACAAAGCGTGCATTGGGAACTGAGAAAAAGTATGCGAGGAGAAACGAAATAGTTGAGATTGAATACAAAGGGAAAATATCTAGAGATGCCGAAGAAATTAATTATGCGTTTACGGAATATTACAGGGAGCTCTTCAAGTGTAGAATACCGAGCAAGGCTGGGTACGAAAGCCATTTTCTAACCACTCTACCTAGGTTAGACGCCGAAGAAACAGATAGATTATCCGAAGATATCACAGTAAAGGAGATCGAAACGGCCATTGAAGACCTTAACCCTGGAAAATCGCCAGGACCTGATGGCCTAACAGCAGTTTTTTACAAAGCCTTTTGCTCGAAGATAGCCATCTTATTAGAGCGTGTTTTTATGGAGGCGTATCAAAAAGGTCGTTTGCCACCGTCCTTTAAAAGGGCGTATACAGTCTTGATACCAAAAAGCGATGACGCAAATAAACTTAACAAAGTAACAGGCTACAGGCCAATTACACTGACAAACGTAGATTATAAAGTTTTAATGAAGATATTTGCGCGGAGACTACAAGGGGTTATTGGTGCTTTAGTAGGACCGCATCAGACCTGCGGGATAAGAGGGAGGTCCATATTTACTAATATCCATGTGGCTCGCAGCATTCTTGAAACATGTGATGCAGATTTTAGGAAAGTCGCTATGTTACAAATTGATCTAGAAAAGGCGTTTGACAGAGTATGTCACAATCTCCGGTTTACAATTCTTGGCTATGTCGGTGTTGGATCACGGATAACAGAGGGAGTTAAAATGGCATACAGTAATTGTACAACTAACCTCATTGTCAACCATGAGCTAACTGAAAGAATTGAAGTGCGTTCCTCTGTTCGTCAGGGGTGCCCCCTGTCACCTCTTTTGTTCGCAATATATCTAGAGGCTCTCTGTAAAAGAATTATTGATAGTCCGGATGTGCGAGGATTCAGCCTAGAAGGATGTGAGGTACGTTTATTAGCTTACGCTGATGATGTTGTTGTTTTCTGTGAAGATAAGGAGAGTGTTCGAGCTACCATGACAATTATGCGTGAGTTTTGTGACATGACGGACAGCAATATAAACCTGGATAAGTGTGTCGGCTTGTGGCACGGCCGGTGGCAAACAACGCCGCGTGTTTTTGAAGGTATGCAGTGGAAGCTCACGCCTGGGATTTATCTTGGTGTACCATTAGGCACACATCGAGACACTAAAGACTTATGGAATGGTAAAGTGCAGGAATTAAAAGCTCAAACTGATACGTGGGCTGGACGTGACCTCTCTATATTTGCACGTGCGGCTATCTGCAGAATCTTCTTGGCGAGCAAGCTGTGGTATCTCATGCAATTCCTGAGTTGTTCCCGATTCAACCTCAAGAAATTCCATAGAGTATTTGCTGTTTTTGTGTGGCAGTCTGAATATGAAAGAACAAGCAGGAACAACTTGTTTCGCAAGTTGGGTCAGGGGGGCTTGTCATTACCAAATTTATACTTAAAGCAACTGATTTCTAGATTTTTGTTCTTACGAGACACGACAAATCCTTTCTTACGAACAGTTATTCAAGTCCGATTGAGCAATGCCTTACCTAACTTTGTTGTCTCGATGAGGGAGGGTGGGTGTTGCGCAACGAGTAAATTTTTACGTGAGGTGGTCGTAGCATTTAGATTTTTACATCACCACTTTTCCATAGAATATTTGGCTACAGTCAGTCGTAAGCGGATAAGCTCGGATTTAATAGATATTATGTTCCCAGAACCATTATATCGATTAATGTACCGCGAAGGCCAAGGGAAAGATGTCCTAAAACGTGTGAAGCGAATGATTGTACCAGGGGGAGTGAAAACATTCTTTTTTAAACTACATACTAATACCTTGCCTGTAAAAACATGGCTAGAAGAAAGAGGGGACTATTTACCATGGGGGACTAACTGTTTGATTTGCAGGAAACCAGAAACTATAGAACACGTTTTTCTGGACTGTTGGAGTGCGGTCTTCTTTTGGGATATTATGCAAAGAACTATTAAAAAAGAATTGCCGTTAACAGCTCATGGTATCCGTTACCTATCCACAGAGCAAGACAGTATACCTTATGACATGTTCTTTCTTCTCGGCCTTCACAGTATCTGGAGAAACCGCATGGCTGTAAGGAATTGTGATATAAATGTGAGAACAGTAAACTCGTATTTTGCTGAGAATATCAGTAAACTGCGGGAAGTTTTTCAGAAGTTAGCGTATGACGATGATCTGTTGTCATTGATGGATGCCCTTGCCAAAATGAAAGTTTTGTAATCTAAACCGCAAGCTTCAAGCGCAGCGGTGGGAAAGTGAATATTGTCAGGTGGTGGGAGCAGTATGTATTAATGTATTTGTTGATTGTCTGGAAATAAAGAAAAAAAAAATCGGCCATACCATGCTGAATACGCCGGTTCTCGTCCGATCCCCGAAGCTAAGCAGCATTGGGCTCGGTCAGTACTTGGGAGGGAGACCACCTGGGAACACCGAGTGCTGATGGCACCTTTCTTTTTAATTTTTTTTTGCCTGTACTTTTTTTTATTATTAGTGTTATTATTTTAGTTGGCATGTTGCGCATGTAGGCGTAAAGCTGTGGTGAGTGGACGCGTTGGCGAAATGTAAACACTCATCATCCGCAGCATCTCGTACGTCAACATATCGATGTGAGCTTCGCGCGCACAAATTAAAACAACATGAAAGACGCGGCATGATATTACGCGGAGTAATACGGCGACAGGAAGTGTCACTAATCGCGCAAATTATTCGCATAAACTGCTAACTGCATCGCTATTACACGCGTGCAGGTTGGTAACATCACATAGACGGCAGCACATTCCAAGCCACCTAGCTGTGCAAGCCGCGGAAAAGCACACACAACGTGTTACGTCCACTCTCCTCTGCACAACTCGCACACGCAATTTTCTCTTTTCTAGCGCAGATCAACAAATTCAAACCACGTAATGAGACGTTTCCGTAACCCGTAAAGACTATTCATTGTAGCTGTAGAGAGCCAATGCTCATTTTTAGATGCAGGTGACATCAGAAACCTTCGTTTCTCGCCATCGGCCATACCATGCTGAATACGCCGGTTCTCGTCCGATCCCCGAAGCTAAGCAGCATTGGGCTCGGTCAGTACTTGGGAGGGAGACCACCTGGGAACACCGAGTGCTGATGGCACCTTTCTTTTTAATTTTTTTTTGCCTGTACTTTTTTTTATTATTAGTGTTATTATTTTAGTTGGCATGTTGCGCATGTAGGCGTAAAGCTGTGGTGAGTGGACGCGTTGGCGAAATGTAAACACTCATCATCCGCAGCATCTCGTACGTCAACATATCGATGTGAGTTCGCGCGCACAAATTAAAACAACATGAAAGACGCGGCATGATATTACGCGGAGTAATACGGCGACAAGAAGTGTCACTAATCGCGCAAATTATTCGCATAAACTGCTAACTGCATCGCTATTACACGCGTGCAGGTTGGTAACATCACATAGACGGCAGCACATTCCAAGCCACCTAGCTGTGCAAGCCGCGGAAAAGCACACACAACGTGTTACGTCCACTCTCCTCTGCACAACTCGCACACGCAATTTTCTCTTTTCTAGCGCAGATCAACAAATTCAAACCACGTAATGAGACGTTTCCGTAACCCGTAAAGACTATTCATTGTAGCTGTAGAGAGCCAATGCTCATTTTTAGATGCAGGTGACATCAGAAACCTTCGTTTCTCGCCATCGGCCATACCATGCGCATTCTGCTTCCGGCAGCCGAGCTGAGCGGTCAGCAGAATCATGGGCTCCAGTGGAGCAGCGACAGCGGCCACTTCTGGCCGCGGAAACAGGATCACCGACAACGATAATGAGTATCCGTTTATTCTGCCTCAGCTGCCGAAAGGACGAGTGGCTTTGAACACCGTGTTTTTACACGGTGATGTACGTGCCAGACCATACAAGGTCGAAGATTTTAGAGACGCCCTACTGCCGACGGGACTGATGCCGGACGTGGTATGCATAGGGGCGTACCAGATCAACCACGTCTGGGCGGTGACCCTGAGTGATGCCACTGCGACGAAACGCCTCATGGCCTTCAAAGAACTGCAAGTGAAGGGACGGCGGTGCGTCATCGTGGACCCACAGGACCAGCAGGTGAAGCTTCGGCTTCACTGGCTGCTGTACGGCGTTGCCGACGAGGAAGTCCGGACTGCTTTCGCGGCTTTCGGCAAGGTGGAGGAGGTGAGCCGGGAACGGTGGCGCGTCCATGGCATGGGCGACAAGACTTCGACCACCAGGACTGTGCTCCTCAAGCTGAAAAGCGGCGTCAAGGTGGAAGACCTTCCTCATCAGGTTCGCGTCAGTGGAGAGTTGGCCTTGGTGGTCGTGCCCGGTCGACCAATGCAGTGCCTGCGCTGCCAAGGCACGGGGCACGTCCGCCGGGAGTGCAAAGTCCCGCGCTGTTCCAGGTGCAGACGTTTCGGCCACGTTGACGCTGACTGGGTCAAATCCTACGCCGCCGTGACAGGACCAGCAGCGAGTGACGTTGCGGCTGAGCACGTCATGGACGTGGTCGAAACGGAGGACGCCGCCAAGGGAACGGGAGACGTGGTTCCGACAGGGACACTCAGCGGGTCACCGACTGCCGGCGCAGAAGGCTCAGTAGCTGAGACCACCGATAAGGCGGCCAAGCCGGTACAGGACCTCCCTGCAGTGAGCCGCCCTACGGGGGGCGTTAACGAAGAGGCGCCCGACAACGACACGACGGAATTGCTGCAGGACATGGATGTCAACGACGGTGAGCGGACTGCGACTCTCGGTGCCCCAGTCAAGCGCCCCCACGACGAGACCAAAGAAAGGGACGGCGGTGCGACGAGCACAAGCGAGGGGCCGCCGCCCAAGGCGCCTCAAGGACGGCGGATGGGCTACAAGCCAAAGCCGAATCTAACACCCGAAAGGAAACCTGCGGGCAGAACGCCATCGCCTAACGACACCAAGAAGCCGGGAGGTCCCGGAGGCGGCTAGCCGAGGGCTAGTCGTGAACGGTAAGCACCATGCTCCGGGCCTGCTTTTCCCGATAGTTGAAAATGGCTGAAATACCGTCCCTTATTATTGCCACATTGAACGTGCGAGGGTTGGCGGCTAGTCGTAGGCAAAGCCAGGTCCTACGGCTGGCCACTGACCACAACATAGACGTACTAGCCGTCCAAGAGACTAAGGTTGACGGAGAGGAGCAGACCGGGAGCATGGTGCGACGATTCACGCACAGATATTTTGCGGTGGTTAGCCATGCGGTAGGCACGTCCGCGGGGTGCATTCTGTTCGTTAAGAAGCTGCCTGGACTGCAGATTCAAAGTGTATTTTCATGCGAATCTGGAAGGATTGTTTTTTGTGATGTTTCAATATGCGAGGTTGAATTCCGTGTCATATGCGTGTATGCTCCGAATTCAGTGGAGGAGCGTGTCTTGTTTTTTTCGAACCTTTCTAAGTATATCCATTGTGAGAAGCGCGTTATGTTGTTAGGGGACTTTAATTGTGTGTTGAATGCCAGAGATAGAGTGAATAATGCCGGTGTGCGAGACAAAAGCTGTAGCGTATTATCACAACTAATAGCGGAAAATGAACTTGACGATGTTTACGAGTGCCTGGAAGGGGGGCGGGAAGTGACTTTTACTCGTTTTCAGGGCAGTAGTCACGCACGACTGGATCGAATGTACATGTCATTGGACACGATTCCAAGATGCCATAGTTATTGTGTTGTGCCCGTGTCGTTTTCGGACCACTGCCTTGTAAAATGCCACATAGGTGTAGTGAAAACGAAACATGCTTTTAATTGGGATCTGTGGAAAATGAATGCCTTGTTACTAAATGATCAGGGGTTTGTAAAAGCAGTAAGGGATGCGGTTAATGAAATATTCGATGAGGCAACGGAAACAATAACAGAGAAGTGGGAATGTTTTAAACAGAAGGTTAAAATTAAAGCCATAGAAAGATCGAGTTGCATAAAATTCGAGAGGGAAATGAAAGAAAAGGGCTTAAGAAGACTGTTGGAGCAGCTGATAACGCTTGAGTGTAGAGAGCCTGGTACATATAAAGACGACGTGCGAAACATCAAGGAAAAACTTGAACAGTTCGACAAAGAGCGTTATCAAGGCGCCATCGTGCGTGCGCGAGCACATGCACTAGCGGCAGGGGAGACGCCCACTAAAAGGGCACTGGGTCTTGAGAAGGCGCACGGACGGCGAAACCACATCGATGAAATTCTAATGAACGGGACTGTCGTTGAAGACAATGAGAGCATTGGGAGTGCCTTTTTCGATTATTACCAGTCGCTCTTTGCATATCAGGAAGCGAATGTAGATGGTTTTAAAGCGCATTTTCTTACTCGCATGCCGCGAATAAGTGATGATTTCAAAGAAGGATTAGAAGCCAAAATAACTGAGGGGGAAGTCGAAAAGGCAATCGACGATTTGAACCCGGGAATGTCGCCTGGACCTGATGGTCTCTGCGCTGGGTGGTATAAGGCATTTAAGAGAGAATTGGCTCCACTGTTGGCAGATGTATTCAATGGAGCGTATCAGCAGAAATGTTTGCCCCCTTCCTTCGGAAAAGCGCACACCATACTAATACCCAAGAGTGATGAAATAGATAAACTAAAATTAGTGTCATTCTATAGGCCAATATCCCTAACAAATGTTGATTACAAGATATTTATGAAGATTTTAGCTACCAGACTCCAAGGCGTCATCAAAGAAATAGTAGGAGACCATCAAACCTGTGGCATCAGAGGGCGAACTATTTTTTCTAACATTCATAAGATGCGATGTGTACTTGAGTGTTGTGACGTCACCGGAGGTGGCGTTGCAGTTCTTCAGCTCGATCTCGAGAAAGCTTTCGATTGTGTCGCGCATGTTATTTTGTTTGCCATCTTGGATCACGTTAATGTCGGTTCCATCATCACTGAGGGCGTGGCCTTGGCGTACAAGAATTGCACAACCAGATTAATTGTAAACAAGACACTGGGGGCCCCCATTAACATTATGCGTTCAGTGCGCCAAGGCTGTCCCCTCAGTCCACTTCTGTTTGCTATTTATATAGAGGCCATGTGTGTGGCAATAAATGAAAATGACATAATACGTGGTTTTAGATTAGCAGCGACAGAAGTCAAACTACTTGCGTATGCAGACGACATCGCAGTGTGTTGCATGGATAAACAAAGTGTAACCGAAGCAATATCTATAGTCAAACAGTTCTGTGAAGTCACGGGTAGCAGAATAAATTGGGGCAAATCTCTCGGGCTGTGGCATGGGGATTGGCTGTCCGCACCAGACTATTTTGCGAATGTGACCTGGGTGAAAACTCCCAAGACGTATCTCGGAATTCCCTTAGACAGTTACAATAGCAGTGATGAATATTGGAGGAACCAAACAAGTGAAATTAAAGAAAAAGTAGAAAAATGGAAAGCTACTAACCTGTCTGTTTTTGCAAGAGCGACAGTTTGTAACGTCTTTTTAGTCGCCAAGTTATACTACGTTATACAAGCGTTATATTGTTCTAGAGTAAATGTGCAAAAGCTGCACAGAGTGTTTGCGGTGTTCATCTGGGGTTCAACCTGGGAAAGGTGCAGTCGAACAAATCTGTTCAGAAGAGTGAAGGACGGGGGAGTGGGTTTGGCGCATCTTTTTGTTCGACAACTAGTAAACCGATTTTTGTTTTTCCGCGATGTGCGCGATCCGTTTCTGCGCACAGTATGTCAACTCAGACTGACCGACGCATTGCCGGCACATGTTGTCAGTACGGCCGGCATGACCGGAAGACTTCGTGGCTATTTTAAGGAAGTGGTAGACAGTGTGCGTTTTCTTACTGTTCGTTTTTCAAGTGATTACCTGTGTCAAGTGAAAAGGAAAACGCTGTATAAAGATGTGTGTGACATTGTTTTCCCAGTGCCGTTATACAGAGCCATGTACAGTGGAGGGCAAGGACAGGACGTCCTTCAACGGGTTAAACGCATGCATGTGCCACCAGGGGTAAAATCATTCTTTTTTCGGCTTCACACTGGAACCCTGTCCGTGAAGTCGTTTATGGAAGAACGAGGCTGTCTCGTACCCTGGGGTTCTCACTGCCTGATCTGCAAGAAGCCCGAAACTATAGATCATGTGTTCTTGCACTGTTGGGCTGCTGTGTTCTTCTAGGACGTCTTGAAGCGAACCCTGAAGAAAGAATTACCTGTAAACCCCCAAGGGATCAGGTATCTGCCTATTAAGGATGAAGACGGGGTCCCATATGACTTCATTATGTTGAATGCTCTCTACTGTATATGGCGGGCGCGAATGGCTGGGTACCACTGTGATCCCGACGCACGGCCGGTTCATATATATTTCAGAGAATCTATGTCGCGGTTTGTTGATCTACAGAAAATGCAAGAATGTCCACCGGATTGGCTGTCGAGGCTAGAAGCTCTCACAGCCATGAAGGAATTTTAATTTGACAACGCCGGTCCTATACGGACCGATGGCATTATTGTAATTTTTTTTCGCCTTTTTGGATTTCTGCGATGCTTGTAATATTTGTATTTTCTGGCTATGTCAAAGACCGGCATTAAATATATAAAAAAGAAATCGGCCATACCATGCTGAATACGCCGGTTCTCGTCCGATCCCCGAAGCTAAGCAGCATTGGGCTCGGTCAGTACTTGGGAGGGAGACCACCTGGGAACACCGAGTGCTGATGGCACCTTTCTTTTTAATTTTTTTTTTGCCTGTATTTTTTTTATTATTAGTGTTATTATTTTAGTTGGCATGTTGCGCATGTAGGCGTAAAGCTGTGGTGAGTGGACGCGTTGGCGAAATGTAAACACTCATCATCCGCAGCATCTCGTACGTCAACATATCGATGTGAGCTTCGCGCGCACAAATTAAAACAACATGAAAGACGCGGCATGATATTACGCGGAGTAATACGGCGACAAGAAGTGTCACTAATCGCGCAAATTATTCGCATAAACTGCTAACTGCATCGCTATTACACGCGTGCAGGTTGGTAACATCACATAGACGGCAGCACATTCCAAGCCACCTAGCTGTGCAAGCCGCGGAAAAGCACACACAACGTGTTACGTCCACTCTCCTCTGCACAACTCGCACACGCAATTTTCTCTTTTCTAGCGCAGATCAACAAATTCAAACCACGTAATGAGACGTTTCCGTAACCCGTAAAGACTATTCATTGTAGCTGTAGAGAGCCAATGCTCATTTTTAGATGCAGGTGACATCAGAAACCTTCGTTTCTCGCCATCGGCCATACCATGCTTGTTCACATTGAAAGATGGCGTTTCTGCCGGTAATCTGCCACATCTGTTGAGCATATATGGCCACCAGTGCCTTATCTTGGTACCTGGCCGACCACCACTTTGCCTCCGGTGCAACAGAGTTGGGCATATCCGGCGACAATGTCGAACACCACGCTGCAGTAACTGTCACCGCTACGGTCACTCTGCAGATGCATGCGTCGGAACTTACGCTGACAAGCTTCGTGGAAATAGACCGGCTGAGGCTGATACCATCACCGATCATCTCATGGACGTGAGCGAAGTTGTGGATGCAACTGGAGAAACACTCCCTGAGACTCATCGACAAGAACAGATCAAACCGTCATCGGCTGACATTAGCCTCAGCCAGAAGCCTGCGAGCGAGGAGGAGACTAAGGCACCTGACGACGAACCAACTGTGTCTTGGGCAGAATCTCCACCAGTTCAAGATCGCCCACTGCCTGTGGAATCTGGATCGATGTGCGAGGCCGCCAAGAAGCGTCCAGCGCCATCCGACAACCCATCGCCCTCGGCAAAGGAAGCTCGCGTTCCCAAGGTGTCAAAGTTGACAAAACCGCTCCGGGGAACACCTACACCTGCTGATGTCCCTTGTGTTAACGTGCACCAAAAAGTCCATAGTGCATCACCTCATCGAGAAGGGAGTGGTGCACCTCTGGAGCAGCGTTTAGACGCTGCACCTACATAGGTAATCATGGCGGGCGCTCTTCCCTTCCATTTTGGCACTTTAAATGTCCGTGGCTTACGAAGTAAGCGACGGCAAGTACAGCTTCTTCATTTGTTACGCAATAGAAAATTAGATATTGCTGCTATCCAAGAAACAAAGATTGAATCCGACGAAAACACAGAAGTAGCTCTATCTCCATTCATATCTGACTATAATGTTTGTGTCAGCCATGCAGTAGGCGTTTCCGCAGGCTGTATGTTATTTGTTAGCAAAAATTTACAGTGTGATTTCCTACATTTGTTTACAGATAGGGAAGGGCGCCTAATCTGCTGCGATATTGATATCAGTGGCACGAGCTTTAGATTTGTGTGTGTTTATGCCCCGAACAAGTTACGTGAACGCGAGTGTTTCTTCCTATCTCTAGAAAATCATTTCTGTACTGATCGCGCATTGGTCCTCTTTGGAGACTTTAATTGTGTATGTAACGCGCAAGATCGTACGTCACTGAAGCTGAGACATGATCCCAGTAGTGATGCGTTGCAACGCCTGATATGTGATTATCAGCTTGTGGACATTTGGGAAAATGAAAAGGCGGGATGTCGATATACGCACTTCCAGGGTACCTCGCATGCAAGGCTTGACCGAATTTACGTTTCACTTAGCGCGCTACCTCTTATTCATGGTTACACTGTGCATCCTATATTCTTCAGTGACCATTGCCTAGTCTCAGCATCTTTTGGCAGCCGTCGGCACCAAAGTCGGCGTATGTGCTGGGAGCTGTGGAAATTTAATAACCAGTTACTTTCGCGCGAGCGTTTCTTAAATCGTATTACTGAGCTTATAGCTCATGTGTCTTGCCGCAAAGACTTGCCACTCTTTGCTTTGTGGGAATTATTCAAACAGGAAGCTAAAATGATAGCTATCGAAGAATCATCAATATTAGCCTTTGAAAAAAAGAATAATTACAAAGCTTTGTATAGACTTTTGAGTGAGTTGCATGAGCTTGAATGCATACATCCGGGTCAATATATTGAGGATATTCATAAGGTCAAGGCACAGTTACAAACTTTGAACGCAGAACAATACAGAGGTGCACTAGTGCGGGCGCGAGAGCAGCGTTTCCTGGAAGAACAGCCTTGCAGTAGGGCCCTTGGTGATGAGCGCCGACACGCGCTGTCTAAACAAATACTAGAGATAGAGTATGGTGGAATCATTGTTAACGAGCCTACTCTAATAACTAAAGCATTTTTTGAACATTACCAAAAACTATTCCGAGACCATATGCCATTGGATACAGATGCTGCCAAAAAAATTGTATCGTTGCTGCCCCAGTTAAATCAGGATGAGTACGATTATACAAACGAAAACATTGATATCAATGAGGTAACTTCATGCATCGATTCGTTAGCGAAGGGTAAAACGCCCGGCCCGGATGGCCTTACTGCCGAATTTTATCAGTGTTTTCGTTCCCTCTTATCGCCATTATTACTTCAGGTGTACCGAGAGGCCTTGGAAGCAGGGTACCTAACCGCCACAATGTACGAAGGACACACCGTCCTTATAGCCAAAACCGATGATGAACAGAAATTGCAAAAAGTTGACGGATATCGTCCTATCTCCTTATGCAATGTGGATTATAAGATTTTTGCTAAGGTATTAGCTAACCGTTTGCAAGTTGTAGTAACATCTGTGGTCGGTGATCATCAAACATGTGGCATCAGGGGACGGTCCATTCAGACGAACATTCATGTTGCGAGATCGGTGCTAGAGTGTGTAGCTGAGGGGATTGGACAGGTGGCAATGGTACAGCTAGATCTGGCTAAGGCGTTCGATAGGGTGAATCACTCATTCTTGTTTACTTTACTAGAGCATATAAATATCGGATCTCTGCTCCTTAGAGGTGTGAGGATATGTTATACTAATGGCTCAACGCGGCTTATAGTAAATGGCTCTCTCTCCGATCCGATTAGGCTTTCGTCATCAGTACGACAAGGATGCCCATTGTCACCGCTTCTGTTCTGCTTGTATTTAGAGCCACTTTGTATGCGCATTCTTAAAGAACAAAATTTCCAAGGGTTTAAATTACTGACTAATGAGGTTCGGGTTCTTGCGTATGCAGATGACGTGGCCTTTTTCTGTACCGATAAAAAGAGTGTAAACACTGCTCTTGCAATTACAGAAGAATTTTGTGCTGCTTCTGGTGCAAGCGTTAACTTTGAAAAAAGTTCAGGTTTTTGGTTTGGATTATGGGCCACAATGCCATCACATTACGCAGGGATTCAATGGAAAGAAGATCTGCGTTATTTAGGTGTGCCCCTCTCACAGTATAGAAATAGCAACCCTCATTGGTCGGGAGAAGTTGGCAAAATTCAACGTAAAGTGAATTCATGGCGAGGTCGGAATTTGTCCGTGTTCTTTCGTGCTGAAGTGTGTAACGTTTTCTTAGCTTCCCGTCTTATGTATGTGCTCCAAGTACTGCATTGCTCAAGACTTCGCCTTCAGGCACTGCATCGCGTATTTGCAACATTCATTTGGAGTTCGAGCTGTGAATGGATGCGGCGCGACAATCTGTTTCTCCCCCTTGAACGTGGTGGTCTAGGATTAGTACACCTCTTCGTCAGGCAAATTGTTTCTCGCCTGTTTTTCTTTCGAGACAGTGACCATCCGTTCTTGCGTGAAATGTTGCAACTGCGTTTAGTTCATTTTGTTCCTAACATAGTAGTGTCATCAAATGTCAAAGATGTCCCACAGGCTCCTTGGGGCTTTCTCAAGGAGGTTGTTGATACATTTCTTTTCTTGAAAGTTAGATTCAGCCTGGAGTACGTGTTCACAGCGAGTCGAAAAGCAATTTCTGCGGCACTGGTTGACTCTATTTTCCCAGATCCTTTGTATCGTGCACCTTATTTAAATCGACCTTATCAGGATGTACTTAAACGCGTCCGAAAAATGTATGTGCCTCCTGGAGTTAAAACATTTTTCTTTAAATTACATTCGGAAACACTCCCTGTTAAAACTTGGTTGAATTCGAGGGGTTGCTTTGTGCCATGGTCAACAAACTGTCGGCTCTGTCCACGTGCCGAAACCATAGATCACTGTTTCATAGACTGTAGGGATGCTGTATTTTTTTGGGACATTCTCCAACGGACACTTAAAAAGGACATTGACATAACTCCATACTCAATTAGGTTTCTACCGTTTAACGTTACAGGTGGTCCTCCCTATGATATGTTCATTGTACTTGGTTTATATAGCCTGTGGAGAAGTAGACTCTGCGATCGCCATGCCGAAAGCCCGCGAACTACAAAATCCTTTTTTCGCGAAAGTGCTGCGTATGTAAGAAGTGTGTACGCTGTGCAGGAACCTCCGCCAGACTGGATGCACTTGTTGGATGCATGTGTGTGTTTGCCTGAGTTTTAAGTGTGTAGTTGTGTCCACTTTGGAATACACCTTCAGTTTTCTTTTCCATGTAATAAAGAAAAAAAAAAATCGGCCATACCATGCTGAATACGCCGGTTCTCGTCCGATCCCCGAAGCTAAGCAGCATTGGGCTCGGTCAGTACTTGGGAGGGAGACCACCTGGGAACACCAAGTGCTGATGGCACCTTTCTTTTTAATTTTTTTTTGCCTGTACTTTTTTTTATTATTAGTGTTATTATTTTAGTTGGCATGTTGCGCATGTAGGCGTAAAGCTGTGGTGAGTGGACGCGTTGGCGAAATGTAAACACTCATCATCCGCAGCATCTCGTACGTCAACATATCGATGTGAGCTTCGCGCGCACAAATTAAAACAACATGAAAGACGCGGCATGATATTACGCGGAGTAATACGGCGACAAGAAGTGTCACTAATCGCGCAAATTATTCGCATAAACTGCTAACTGCATCGCTATTACACGCGTGCAGGTTGGTAACATCACATAGACGGCAGCACATTCCAAGCCACCTAGCTGTGCAAGCCGCGGAAAAGCACACACAACGTGTTACGTCCACTCTCCTCTGCACAACTCGCACACGCAATTTTCTCTTTTCTAGCGCAGATCAACAAATTCAAACCACGTAATGAGACGTTTCCGTAACCCGTAAAGACTATCCATTGTAGCTGTAGAGAGCCAATGCTCATTTTTAGATGCAGGTGACATCAGAAACCTTCGTTTCTCGCCAACGCGTCTTGGCTACCGAAGAGGAAGGACGTGTTATCATGTGCTCCGAAGGAGCGGTGTTGGCGGCCGCGAACGGCCGCGGTAACAGGAATGCTGTTTTTGAAGACGAGGATTATCAGGTGATTTTGCCGCACTTGCCTACCGGTCGAATCGTCCTTAATACTGTTTTTTTACACGCGGACGTCCGTGGAAGACCGTACAAGGTTGAGGATTTCCGTGACGCTCTGGTTCGTCTGGAACTGCTCCCCGAAGTAGTTGCTTTGGGGGCGTATCAGATGAATCACGTGTGGGCGGTCATGATGAAGACGACTGAAGCCACAAAGAAACTGCTTGCTATCCGGAGCATCATTGTCAAAGAACGGCGCTGTATTGTCGTTGACCCCACCAATCAAGGCGTGCGCTTGAAGTTACACTGGATGATGCCAAACGTGTCAGATGAAGACATCAGACAAGCTCTTGCCCCATACGGAACGGTTACGGACGCGGCGAAAGAACGGTGGCGTGTTCAAGGGATTTTGGACAAGGGCTCAACGACGCGGTCGGTGACCCTGCAGCTTAAGGCAGGCACTACAGTGGACGATATTCCGCACCAGCTACGCATAGCAGGGGAGCTCGTCCTTGCCGTCATTCCGGGCCGCGCCCCTCTTTGCCTGCGGTGCCATACAACTGGTCATATTCGCCGGGACTGTCGAGTTCCACGCTGCGAGGTCTGCCGCCGCTTCGGCCATGAACGATCTCAGTGCGTCAAGACATACGCCGTCGTCGCAGGACCAACGAGAAGAGAAGAAGAAGTATCTGAACACCTCATGGATGAGGCTGAAGTTGAAGATATTTCTCCGGTTAAGAGCGACAAGGTTGGCAACACGGTCACACAGAAGCAGCCTCTCCACCCCAAAAACTTGTGCCCAGACAAGAAAACCAACGACGAGGCTGATACTCGGAAAAAGACTGAAAACGAGGCGCCTGAAAACCAGAGTTCCGAGACAGAACAGAGTGATGTCCCCTCGAAGTCGTCGCCTGCCACTACGTGTGCGGAGGCGTCTGCTACGACTGACGTCGACATGTCAGCAGCCACTAGCATGCCTGCGAAGCGGGCACACGAGGAAACGATCGGCGTAACCGAGACCTCTGGAGCAACGACATGCAGCGAACCACCTACAAAGGCGACTCATCTGCGACGTACGCCTTTCAAGCCGAGGCCCAACGTCCAAGTCGAGCGGAGACCCGAGACGGGGCCGCCCCCGTAGCGGCTTCGTTTCGGGTAGTGCAACCTAGATTTGGCCACTACGTGTGATACCGCCAGCTTGACTGGCGGAGCCATGTACAACAGAATAGAGGACACCACTTTGTGCATAGTGCATGGGTCGCTCAAGGTAAGCGCTATGCGACCCGATTGTTCTTGCTCATAATGGAGGCCGCAATTAACACCGCGATTCGTATTGCCACGCTAAATGTCCGAGGACTAAGCACGAGGCGGCGGCAATATCAATTGAGTCGTATCTTTCTGGAAAACAATCTCGACATAATCGCAGTTCAGGAAACCAAGATAGCGAGTCAGGAGCAAACGGATCGCATGGTGCAACAATTTGTTCCCCGTTACAATGTATGCGTCTGTCATGCGGCCGGCACATCGGGGGGCTGCGCTATTTTTTTGCGCAATAGCCTAAATATAAGTGTAGAAGCAGTCACAGTGTGTGAAACGGGACGCCTGGTTGTTGTCGATTTTACCTTGAATGAAGTTTTCTGGCGAGTTATCTGTATTTACGCCCCTAATAGAGAGAGCGAGAGACAGTCTTTTTTTGAACGAGTTGAGGATTATTTAAAGACCGATAAGCTTTTGGTTTTACTTGGCGATTTCAACTGTGTTTGTTTTCCAGAGGATCGCGTGAAAAAACTGCCGCTGAATGACCGTAGTGCACTGCTATTGAACAATCTTGTCAGTGAATACAACCTGGAAGACGTCGGCTATGTGTTGTACGACCACAGTGTTCCGCGTTTTACTCATTTTCAAGGACTTAGCCATGCTCGGCTAGATAGAGCTTATGTGTCACTGGAACTGGTTCCGTTATGTAAAACGTACGAGAACAACCAAGTCTCTTTTAGTGACCACAGTTTGGTTGCCTTCACAATAGGAACAAAAGAACGAAAAACAAACTTCTCGTGGGATTTGTGGAAATTTAACGATAAGTTACTCAACGATGACTGTTTCGTAAATGACATTAAAGAAAAACTTGGACGATTGATTGTAGCTGAAGAGAAATATGTAGTAACCATGTGGGAAGATTTTAAAAATGAAGTGAAGATGAGTGCTATAGAAAGGGCAACTAAACTGAAACAAGAAGAAAAACGGAAAGAAAAAGCCCTGAGGAGTAAACTCGAATTTCTACTGAATGTAGAAAGCACAGAACCTGGCCAAGTCATGAAGGAAATCAAGAAAGTTAAAAGCCAGTTAGAAATCATCGATACAGAGAAGTACCGTGGTGCCATGATAAGATCCCGTGCAGAAAGATTGTGGCAAGGGGAAACACCGAATAAACGTGCGCTAAGTGACGAGAAAGCTTACGCTCGCCGCAGTGATATAAAACAGATAAGCTACAATGACGAAGTAACGAGTGACCGCAGGACCATTGAACGCGCCTTTGTTGAACACTATAGAGACCTATTTGGCGAAAGAAAAACTGATCTGGGTGGCTTCATAAGCCACTTCCTGCACTTTATGCCACGATTGGAAGAAAGCGTTAAACAAGGCCTCGAAGCGTCTATAACTGTGCGTGAAGTTGAGGCTGCTATAGAAGAACTAGGCTCAGGAAAGGCACCTGGGCCGGATGGATTAAGTGCAGCTTTCTACAAAACATTTAAAGCAGAAATAGCACCAATTATGAAGGAATTTTTAGTGCAGTCCTACAAAAACAACCGAATACCCGCGTCATTCCGAACAGCTCAGATGGTCCTGATACCAAAATCTGACGATCCTGTAAAGCGCTTGTCTGTTGCATCGTACCGCCCCATTAGCCTTGCGAACACTGACTATAAAATTTTTATGAAAATACTGGCGAAAAGGTTACAGAGCGTAATAAAAATTTTAGTTGGAACCCACCAAACGTGTGGGATTAAAGGGCGCACAATAACTACCAATGTACACGTCGCCAGGAGCATTCTAGAATGCGTCGATGCTTTCGAGGGTAAAGTTGCAATGTTGCAGCTAGACCTGGAGAAGGCATTTGACCGTGTGGCTCATGATATTCTCTTCGAGATTTTAGAATACACGAACATAGGATCAGTGATTATTGATGGCTTAAAAATGGTGTACACAGATTGCAGCACACGGCTAATTATTAACAAGAGTCTCACGAGAAGCGTCAATGTCTGCTCATCTCTGAAACAGGGGTGCCCAATTTCGTCATTGCTTTTCGCAATATACCTGGAGCCTTTTTGCTTAGCCATTAAAGAGAACGAGAAAATAAGAGGTTTCAAATTACAGCAAAGTGAAGTGAAAGTGCTTTCCTATGCAGACGATCTAGCAGTGTTTTGCGATGACTATGACAGTGTCAGCGAAGTGGTAACTCTGGCGAAAACTTATTGTGAAAAAACAGGTAGTGCCATAAACTGGGATAAGTGCATCGGGTTTTGGCATGGCGCGTGGCAAAGCAAACCACGCAGTTTCGCAAAGATACAGTGGGTGACCACGCCTGTGAGATATCTTGGCGTGCCGCTTGAGCATTACAAAGACAGTAAGCAGTTCTGGGAACAGGAAACACAGACGGCGAAGGAACAAGCGCTGGCATGGCAAGGGCGCAATCTCTCAATGTTCGCGCGCTCCACTGTGTGCAACATTTTTCTGGTTGCAAAAATATGGTACATACTACAAGTGCTATTCATGTCGCGAGTGAATGTACAAAAACTGCATCGAGTGTTTGCTGTGTTCATTTGGAACTCAACCTGGGAACGCTGCAGCCGCTCTAATCTGTTCAGATCAGTTCGCAGCGGTGGTCTTGGACTATCACACCTATTTGTACGCCAGATTGTATCGCGGTTTATGTTCTTGCGGAACCACAGTGATCCATTTTTGCGCACCATGACACAAGTGCGATTAGGTAATCTGTTACCTGACTTCCTTGTTTCGTGTTCGACTGTTCACTCCCCTCCAGTGAAAGGTTTCCTTCAGGAAGTAGTGCTATCTTTCCGTATGCTTAGTGTTCGATTCTCGCTAGAATATTTAAGTTCCGTCAAAAGAAAGAAATTGTACCATGATATGATAGACTCATTAATGCCAGTTCCAATGTATAGGCTAGCATACTATGGAGGTTCAGGCGATGATGTCCTCAAAAGGGTCAAAAGAATGCCTGTGAAACCATCGGTAAAATCATTCTTCTTCAAACTCCACACAAATACCTTGCCTGTAAAGACTTGGCTGGCCGACAAGGGAATATATGTGCCGTGGACCACCGATTGCATAAAGTGTAAAAAACCAGAGACTGTCGATCACGTCTTCATTGATTGTTGGGATCCCTTTTTTCATTGGGACATCTTGCAACGAACATTAAAGAAAGCATTACCAATAACCCCACGTGGTATCAGATACTTAGACACAGGCAATAACGATATTCCATATGACCTTATTATGCTGCTGAGCCTCCATAGTATATGGTCCACAAGAATGTCGGTATGTCATGCTGATGTGAATGCCCATTCTGTACGAGAAAACTTTATTGAAAGTGTCGTCTACATGCGTGAAGTGTACAAAGCCCAGAAAGAACCGCCCGATTGGTTGCCGCTGTTCGATGAGTTGGCGAAATTCAAGCGATATTAATTTCAGAGAGTCAGCATAAGCTAAGCTGATTCTCTTTTAACAATGTATTCGCATGGCATTTCTGTGACAAGGAAATAAAGAAAAAAAAAAAAAAATCGGCCATACCATGCTGAATACGCCGGTTCTCGTCCGATCCCCGAAGCTAAGCAGCATTGGGCTCGGTCAGTACTTGGGAGGGAGACCACCTGGGAACACCGAGTGCTGATGGCACCTTTCTTTTTAATTTTTTTTTTTGCTTGTACTTTTTTTATTATTAGTGTTATTATTTTAGTTGGCATGTTGCGCATGTAGGCGTAAAGCTGTGGTGAGTGGACGCGTTGGCGAAATGTAAACACTCATCATCCGCAGCATCTCGTACGTCAACATATCGATGTGAGCTTCGCGCGCACAAATTAAAACAACATGAAAGACGCGGCATGATATTACGCGGAGTAATACGGCGACAAGAAGTGTCACTAATCGCGCAAATTATTCGCATAAACTGCTAACTGCATCGCTATTACACGCGTGCAGGTTGGTAACATCACATAGACGGCAGCACATTCCAAGCCACCTAGCTGTGCAAGCCGCGGAAAAGCACACACAACGTGTTACGTCCACTCTCCTCTGCACAACTCGCACACGCAATTTTCTCTTTTCTAGCGCAGATCAACAAATTCAAACCACGTAATGAGACGTTTCCGTAACCCGTAAAGACTATTCATTGTAGCTGTAGAGAGCCAATGCTCATTTTTAGATGCAGGTGACATCAGAAACCTTCGTTTCTCGCCATCGGCCATACCATGCTGAATACGCCGGTTCTCGTCCGATCCCCGAAGCTAAGCAGCATTGGGCTCGGTCAGTACTTGGGAGGGAGACCACCTGGGAACACCGAGTGCTGATGGCACCTTTCTTTTTAATTTTTTTTTGCCTGTACTTTTTTTTATTATTAGTGTTATTATTTTAGTTGGCATGTTGCGCATGTAGGCGTAAAGCTGTGGTGAGTGGACGCGTTGGCGAAATGTAAACACTCATCATCCGCAGCATCTCGTACGTCAACATATCGATGTGGGCTTCGCGCGCACAAATTAAAACAACATGAAAGACGCGGCATGATATTACGCGGAGTAATACGGCGACAAGAAGTGTCACTAATCGCGCAAATTATTCGCATAAACTGCTAACTGCATCGCTATTACACGCGTGCAGGTTGGTAACATCACATAGACGGCAGCACATTCCAAGCCACCTAGCTGTGCAAGCCGCGGAAAAGCACACACAACGTGTTACGTCCACTCTCCTCTGCACAACTCGCACACGCAATTTTCTCTTTTCTAGAGGACGACGACGACGACGCTCACGGAGTGCACGCGCCTCGTATGGGCTCCGTATATTTCAAACTCTTGTGGCCAAACAATCACCGCTGGACCCAAACTAACGTCGGAACCAGCT